>NC_072451.1:1325876-1358376 GCF_027596085.1 Anoplopoma fimbria
CTATGAAAGTCCTACAACATGTGTCAATTTCTGCCCGTTGCCCTTTTTTTAAATAAACTTCCATCTCCACAGGAAACAAGTTAGGTTTAGGCATCAAAACTAATTTGTTAGGGTTTAGGTAAAGATCGTCCTTTGGGTTAAAATAACTTTGGAGTCGATGTTATTTTATGTGCGGAAATAAAGCGCCAATTAAATTGACCTTGACTTTTTGCTTTCCTCTTACTTCATGGTTAATGATCATGTGGATTGCATTACGTTTTGCGGAGTTTCGACGTGTTACAGTGCATTCACTTTTTTGCAGGGTTAGCTACGAATGTAAGAGAACAGCCTATCATATTACTTTATTCACATAATGTCATATATTTATTTTAGGTGGTAGTTGTTTTCAGTAGGAAAAGATTCCCATAGATAAGGGAATACTGTTAGACTTTGCCCTTGTTTTTCTCTTCCAGCTGACCTGTGAGGTTTGTTTACAACTAATATGACCGTGTTTCTTTCCACCTTAGATATCTTTTTAGTGATCAGAACCAAAGCTCTACAGATTGTATGGCACCAGATTGGATAGAAGTAACAGAGGATAGAAATGACCAGAACTTAGGTCTATTTGATTTGTTTTCATCCCCTGCTGCCCTTTAGCATCCTACCAGCCTCCTGAAACATGTAAAACATGTATACAAAACAAACAAAAAAAGGCATTAACTGCTGATTATTTCTCAAAGTAGCAATATGATGCACGCCATTGATCCAAAAAGCTACAGGACAAACCTGTGGAAACCTGGCTAAACTACAATTGAATTTAAATTGGCTGCTTTCCATGAGGCGATTCATCACATTCAGCGGAGCGTGGAGAAAACAGCAGAGTATTTGCAGCTCCGCTCCTGGCTTTAAGCCGATGCTGCTTATCCAATGCGAGCAGCAGAGGGGTTCATAACGAGACCACGGAAAGCTAACACACCTGTCTTGAAGACCTCGTAGCGAACAGAGAATCCCGCCCCGTGAGTCTCGTAGTCAGAGACGAACTTGATGAGGAGCTGGCTGCCGCTGGAGATGATGGGAGACGGTGCGATCTTCCCGCAGAACTTTCCCAACATGGGCGAGATCTCGTCACCGCCGTTGTAGACCTCCACGTAGTCGTACCTGAAGGAGGAGAGAGGAGAAACAGGTTTAGGCTGTTGCTAAAAACAGATCTTTGGATGAATGTGAGCTCATAATTATTATAATTTCATTTTTTAATGTGAGCACTGTTTTTTGTTCCTCCTTGAGTGTTTTACATGTCTTTGCCTGGATGCACACAGCTGTTGAACATCTGCACAAGTAATTGTTGTGTTTAAGACTAATTTATTTGTCCAAAAACTCAGAGGCGTTCCACTGGTTTTACACAAGAAAGATAATTTACTACAAATGTTTAAGAGGAGACAAACACATTCATTTCATTCACTGGTCAACTTTGAGATTCTGGGCTAGTTTGCTTCCTTAACATGTCTTCTTTCAGACTTCAGTTTTATAGTGATATCTATTAGTTCTTTGTTTTACCCCATTCACCATAGTGTCTTCAAAATACATTTCATTTTACAATACATATCTTTAAAGGCCAGTTTAACATCCCATAGTCCCTCAACTTTATGGAAGTACAACACTAACACTGCAGTACTTTGACTTCTTATTGTAACCATATAATCATGTAATCATTATTGTCAAAAGGCATACTAACAAAAACTGTCCCCATGTTGCAGATGCAGATTTTGACAAACTCTATTCTTGAGTGTGACCCCCCCAGTGCACTTTGTCACAGGCTGCTAGTGAAGCCTTAAAGACACACCCAAATGTGAAACCACAACACCAGATGCCATTTCTGTTTTTCTCAGACATGTTTTGGACACTGGGGGCTTCCGTATGTTGAGTGAACTGAGGTGTTTCCCCAAATACCAATCAACTCAGCTGATTGCCTTTGTTAGCAGGGTTTCGCCTTATCGTCTTTATATCTGATGCTGCTGTGGGTCCTTAAATCATGACAGCTTTTCTCAAATGAAGGATGGAAGATCAGCACATTTGAGCAGATAGAGCAGCTGTATGGTGAATTATTCAATGTATGTTGGGGGAACCATAACATCTGCTCTTCTACCTTCTTTTGCATGGTGAAAAGATCAATATTCTTAAGTCATATTATCTCAAGTACACTTAATGTCAAAGAACAAGATCTAAATATCAGAGTCGAGAAACGTTTGTGTGTCTCCAGATTGTGTTCACATTCAGGGAACATCATATTTGTTTCACAGAAGTAACACATCCAACCAGATGTTCTGTTCCATATATCCACTGGTCCACATCTGACGTCCTTTTTTGTTGCTTTTCACACTGATAAGAAAACAGTTCTGTCTCAACTGTGTGTGGGAAAATAAGAGAAAATAAATCAGATTTAGGTAGTGACGGGAGTTTGGACAGAAGCGACTCTTTCTTGGAGTGAAAAAGCGACAGCAGAGAGAGCGAGAGAGGCAGTGATGACAGAATTATGAAGCGCGGCGAGGTTTTGAGGATCCCACTGAGCGCACTGAGAGACTCCATCAGTCGCTGCTGTCTGTGCAGACCTCCCACCACCGCTGCAGCACCTCATCCGTCACCCGCCGACACCCCCGTCTGTCCACCCACTGTCCGCTTCACAACGTCTCAAGTGTGTGCACGTCTGTACTCGTATGCTCTGTACATGCTGTTTGGGTGCAACTTCTGTGAAACATGTGCTTTGTGTGTCGCTTCTGCAGACTCAGACTGTTCTCTAGCTGTACCTACGAAAAAATGAATGCATTGTAATTGGTAGATATCTGCAATATTAATCAAATCAAAATCGTATGTAATCCACATAATCATTAACCAGGAACTAATAACCAGCTTTAAGAGATCCAAACCATGATCTTTTTCTAAACCGAACCAAGTATTTGTTGTATTTCACAATATTTCAAAAAGGACATTTTTTGGGCTTTTCGCATGTCAATTTATGCAATGGCAGTTAGCGTTAGGCAACAAAACCACTTAATTACTTAATTAGGTTTAGGAAAAACATAATTGTTGGGCTTAAAATAAGAATGTTAACTAAGTAAATAACATAACCTAACATAAGTAGGGAAAGTAGTAAGTCAAAAACATCACTAAGGTAGTCTTTTTCACTTTTCATGCTTCATGTGGCTCTGAGCGCAGTCACATGTATGCCTTTATGTTGCAGTAAGGTCTAGACTATACATGCCGTAAATGACATGCTAAAAGCATGAATGCCGATGTTGTTGCATGATAAACGACTCCAGGAATTTTGGGCTTGGGCTGATATGTCTCAAACAGTCAACCCTCACATACTCATCCTTTTTCTTCTGTCATGATAATTGCAATAGGATGGGGTTGTCTGGACTTGGACAACCCACTTATCTTACGGTCTGTCTGTTTTCCCCTTCACACTGCAGGACTTGTTCAGACGTTCCACGTCACACAGACACAGACTCAGATTCCCCCTCTTGACCGCCACGAAAGGAAAAACCAAGTGGATGTAGTCTACGATGCCTCAGATATTAAGACTTTGGAACATCTCATGTCTATAAAAATCTTCCTAAAACTATTGCTACAGTCTTCATAGAGCCGTTTGAAAGTGTTTTGTTGCCATTCTTTTATGGTTATTTTCTCCTTGTTTGGACAGTTGCTTTCTATTATTGCCATACATTCTGTTTTTATAGGTATTATACAAACAAATCATATTATACAGAACATATTATGTGATAGTTTCTTCCTCTTGCAGCCAGCTGTGGAAACAACTCTGCCTGGCGAGTATGTAAAGCTGAAAGAGGTTCAGTTCAGAGAGCCTGGACCTTAGCAAGACAGAAAATCCATACCAGCTTCTGGGGCCACCGTGTTGAAGCTCACCTCTGACCTTTCCTGACAAGAGAACAGAGAGTTTTCCTAAGGAAGCCGGGGTAGAGTATCAAAATCTTCTCTCAACATGGCAGCTTGCTGATCAGCGGTAAAAGCTCTCAGGTGAGAATGTGTGGAATGTGTGTCTAATGAGACCTTTCCCTACAGAAATACACACTCAAAAAAACAGACCTCCTGACGTAACCAGATAAAGGACCCTGTTAGGGTGAATTGTTTTTGCTACAGCTGAACCAGACAGAAACACCTACAGTGTTCCCACACGGTGAGCGACTTCCTCGGTGGGTTCGGACCAAAGCTCAGACAGCCGTCTTGTCTCGGACTCAACGAATTCAGCTGTCGACTGCTGATGTCGCTCACGGTTAGCGTGCAGACAGACAGGTTGTTAGGTGGATGTTCTCAAAGAGTCCCTTCATGAGTTGACATGGGAAAAGTTTGCTTTTCTTCCTTTAAATCTCTCACAGACATCATGACTTAATGGTGTCTTTATGGCGTCCCTCTCTGCTGGACCCAAAGAAGATACAGAATTTCATAAAAATATCACAGGAAACGCAATGTGTTTGTCAGTGAGCTTGACAATGACCACATCAAAAATGCATCTACAAGAGAAGACAGCAAACTGTGCACACACTGCACAGCTATAATGTCAACGTAACTCGACTGTCTATACATATTGGTGTAAACTAACAATCTGCAAGTCATTTCCATAACTAGCCTGCATATTACTGCCACAACATCCTCTGAAAATATCAAATAAAATTAACAAACAACATCCCCGTCGTGTCATACAGTTATTCTGAGACAGGTCTGTTTACACTCATACACGTACCAGCAGCGCTGACAGCTCAGGGCATAAACAGTGCTTTTTTGATGTTTAAATCGAGGTATTTGAGCAGGAGGTGTAGAAAATCTGTTCTCTCTTCTCTCCTCGTCTCCGACTTGATTCTCCCTCTCAGTCTTATTCTCCATGTGTTCGCAGAAAGCTTTACATGCCCGTTGAGAAATGGACTTAAGTGCTCACTTGTGAAGTCTTAGAGCCGACGGTGATGTTTAGGTGATGGCATTTTTATTCCTAGCATGAAACTTCCACTTCTCTCCCCCTCCTCCTCATCCCTTTCTCCCTTGCCGCCATGTCTTACAGAGGCTCATAAAATAAGAGCCATAGGGAGAGAAAGAGAAAGATGGAGTGTGTGTGTGTGTGTGTGTGTGTGTCTGTCTGCATGCAGATGGCTGTGCACTCGCTCACTCAGTCACTGCAGCCAGTCCTGGAGGCGGTCGGTGTTTACCGAGACAGGCCCGTTTAATGAAGTGGGTCTGTGTCTTCACACTCTAGTTACGGAGAGTCGCTCAGTCTGCAGCCTCCCCTCTCTCCATCCCCTCACAACACTCATTAACCACACCAGGCTCATGCCCCTTCCAAATGCAGCTGTCCGTGGCAAATGCCTTGCTCAAGGGCGAAACAATCACCATTCCATCTTGGGGGCCTCCGACAGCAGATGTTTAAATTAACATTTTTATGCCGTTTACTTGCACTCTTGGCCACAGTGATGCACGGAGCAGTAAGAGCAAGTGGGCTAAATGTCAAACTTAATAAGCAACCGGTGGCAGGAAGTGCCAGGGAAGGTCAAGAGATGTATAAATTAATTGTAGTCGCTTGAAGGATTGTTGGTTAACCAAGAAATCTGGAAGAATAAATGTTGATGGAGGAACTCTATAACGGATACAAAACACAGCAAATCAATTCATTTATGGACCTTTTAAATTCCCAATTTCTACATAGTAATGTTCTTTACCCAAGGGTGCAATTTCATACAGCTCATGGATGGATGTGTGCCGCTCAGTTACAATTACACAATTAAATGTTATTTAAATCACTGAAATCTCACCAAACAGTAGCGCTGGACTGATATATGCTTATCTCCCGGTTTGATACCATCACAATATTTGGTTGCAGATTCAACATATATTGCAAATTGTAAGTATTGCGATTCAATATTACCGTTTATAGCAACTTTTTTTAACACTAGAACGTAGGAAAAAGTTGAATCATCCACTTCTAGGGACTTTCCAAATGAAAAATGTCCAAATTGATATGAAAACATATATAATGACGTGCAAATGAATTGCATGAACAAAAAATGATGTGGGAATACCCTTAACACACAGAAATAAAATAGATTGAAAATCAAATTTTAAAAAGAAACACATTAAGTTAGTGCAAAGCAATCTGACCAAGGCGATGTTACCAAAATGTATCACAAATGGGGGTGTGGAAGATTATATCTTTAAATAAATCAGATCCAGACGGAGAAGGGGAATTTTCTCACAGCCATGCATTCCTTTCCTGCCTCCTTCCCGAGCTACCGGAGTACCGAGCTACAAGCCAACGCCCTCACCCTGCTCTGTCAAACACTACGGCTTGTTAACATGCTTGCGGTGCCGTGCTGTGTTTTGTTGCGTTGCATTCCCCCCTCACGGCTAACTTCTCAACACACATCTGGAAGGTATCAATGGAGCATTTACGGGGTGCAGTTTGAGCTGTCGCTACGTTCACCTCCTGCAAAGTAAAGCTGAAGTTGGGAGTGACTCAGTGTTTCTGCAGAGCAGCGTCACACCTCTCTCAGTCTGTCGTGCTTTTATTCCATCCACGTTTTATTTCCCTTCATCTGGACCTGTCTGTGCAAACACTGTCTGCTCTCCAACTTCCCCTCCAGACATTAAAAGATTCCTCCAAAGAACTTCTCTGTAAACCATGTGGTTTTTTGAAAAAAAAAGAAAAATTCAGGAGTTTAAGGTGTGATCATATATATCGTAATGTCCTTTTTGGCATCCTCCAAGTTCGCCTTCATTCCCTAGAATAGCTTTAAACACGCTCCGGAAAAAGGTGTTAACTAGTTGCACTCAGTTGCTGACAGAAAGAGCAGTTGTGCCAATAACGCAGAGAGTGAACTGTTCAGTTTCAGAAGAACGGAATCATGCCCCTTCTCTTAAAATTAAAATGTAACAAGTAGTTTCAATCCCTGTGCATTGAGCCTACTGTGGGTAAACCGGAGAAAGACAATCTTTTTGTTTGGTATTGAGGATCTAACTTCGAAACCTGTTTATGTTTACAATAACTGAAATGCTGTCTGCTGTCAAACTGCATGGAAGCTGTTTAAGAATTCAGTAAATGTAATGTCACTTCGTCTTCAATTCACGGAAAAACAGCAAAATTTCAAATTGGTAAAAAAAATGCAGCAAACATGCCAACAGCAGCTCAGGGTGACCTCGTCTTCTGTGACTTCCTGTTTCCAGGTATATTTCATTTATGGTGTGAAAGCTCTTAAATGAGTGAACTCACAGTTTGCACGTGGAACAGTATAAATATACTACAGAAACATCACTTAAAGTTAATGTTTCTTTAGTTCTTATCCCACAAAGACATTCATAAAAAAGAAAAATTGTGTGTGTACAGTGAACATTTTACAGTGAGCCAATTCAATTCTACCTTCTGTCAATTGGGCGACCTCCACTAAGGTTAAAAGGTCAGCATATTACGGGTCAAAACATTATTCAGGTGGTCATTGGGTTCAACATTATCTGTAATATTGGAGTTAATAAGCTATTGAGTGCTTTTACCATATTGTCTTTTCAAGACTCGTCCATTTATCCTCTCTGAAAGAATTACACACACCGTCGTCCTTTTAGAAATCATAGGAGGTAGCTTTTATAATAACCACTAAATGTCTAATCCTTACAAAAAAAACACCATTCAAACCCTGAAATTGAATGGTTGACCAGAGTCCCAGAAATGTGACTGTGTGAGCAGATTTAAGTCCCCCCATTGTAAGTAATACAAGTCTACACACACACACACACACACACACACACACACACACACACACACACACACACACACACACACACACACACACACACACACACACACACACACACACACACACACACACACACACTCAAACTTACTGGAAAAGCCGTTGGCTACAATGTTCAGATTTTGTGATACACAAGTGGTTTCTGTGTTTTGGTGCCGATAATCTCAGCCTGACCAGTCGTTCTGAGCTCTGCTGGGAGGCTACAGATGGCACATGTGTGTGTGTGTGAGCAGAAAACACACTACGACGCCACCTGCCATCACACACACCAGTCCATCCCTCCCCGTTTCTCACCTCCCCCGTATTAACCAAAAAATCTACATCATCTCCCTCTGGCTGTCTTACTCACTCACACACACAAACACACACTCACAAACACACACTCACACACATAAATGTTTGAGTACAGCTCATATCGTCTCCCCACAAATAATACTCTTTGTCAGATTCCTGCTCACACAAACATTTGAATAACTACTCACTTTTATTATTCATAGAAGATACGAGTTGGTGCTTCTATGCTTGTGAGGACCTACTTTTCTGTAAATGTTAAGAGCCATCGAATGTTATGCAGCCCCTAGGGGTGGGATGCAACTGCTTCTCAAAGCACTATGGGATAGCAGGCGGTGGGGGATTGAGCTCAGAAACCAAAAAAAGAGAATGCTGTGAATGTGAATGTTGCAGATGAGGGTGAAAGTTAACTGGAAGTTTCTTATATATTCGCTAAAAACTTTCCACCTTTGTGTGACACTTGCCTTCATGCTTACAGGTACAAACAAATATGAAGTGCTGCTTGGCATAAAGTAATGTAAATGGTTTTAGAAGCTGGCAGGTTGCTTATTTACACAATGATTGCTAACGAGCAATACTAGCTAGGCTTGTGCAAACCTTTCTCCTCAAAACGAGGTTTATTTAATGCTAATTTGTTGCCTTGATTATGTTCACAAGCAACTTTTTGGTGAGTGACGTGTGTTACATTTTGGGATTTTGACACTGGATAGTGGGGTTAGCATCGCTTAGTTAAGGTTAGGGAATGATGGGCGCTTTGAATAAAGGTTAATAATCTAAAACACATTGTGTTCTATGCTTTAAGTCATTGCTGCAGTATTTAAACATCATCTTTCCCTTTAGTGCCTTAAAAAGTTAATTGATGTTTTAGTTGCTTCGAGTGGATTTTGCATCGCAAGAGGAAATATTGTAGGGGGAACAAAGAAATATATTTTTTTACTGATTTGTTTACCATCAACATCTTGTCAGCATTAACAGTAATAACATTTCTAATTATGTTATCCGTTCAATTAAAAATTATTGTCTGGGGGTCATTACATTTCCATTAAAACATATTTGCTTGGGCAAATTAGTGAGCTATGAATGTAATTTCAACAAGACACGGTTGGTTTGTGAGTGTTGTGGTTCCCAATGAGACAAGAATAAATACAATTTGTGTTCTGAATTTATTTACCATAGCCCAGTCCTTTCCCCTGACCTAAATCTAACGCTAAAACCAAATGTGAACCCTAAAATAGCCCTTTGTGTTAAATAGTCCTCACTCTCAACATCCAAACAATGGTCCCCACAATGATACAGTACAAAAGCACAAACACACACTCATTAATGATTACAGAGCTACTCATTCGAGCCATGAGCACTCATTAGAAGCCATTTTCTCTTACGCCACCCACACACATTTCATATTATGGCCTTGATGTTTATCAGAAGCAATAACAAACATCCAAACCTTGATAAAGTGATGCATTATTTGGTAAACCCCAGTATCTCCAGTGCGCTTCCATAAAATGGAGGAAATATTTTCAAGCAAATCCTATTAAAACGAGTAAAAGACACACAAATTCCCCCGTCTGCCCAACAAAAAATAAATTGGGCCAAGCAGCCAAAGTCTGAATATCCTCATCCTTCACCTCGGCCGTGCAGATACAAAGCCACGGATGCACAATCCTGCTGGGAAATTAAAATTGAGACAAAGAGGAGGTTGAATTTGTTCTCATTTAGGAACAGACAGAGATGAGAAGGAGAACACTATTACCCCACCTCTTTCTTAGACCGACTGTTTAGGGACCCTGAAGTATGAAATTAGATTTTGGAGGAAAATCAGTAGGGTTTAATGTGAAAAACATTGAGGAGAACGAACGTCAAAGTTGACATTTTGGGGAGCAGAGAAGTTTCTCCGAGGGTCAAAGTGTTGCAACTCTGTGTCTGAGCAAATGTTTTTGTATACAAAAACACAAAAAATCTATGTGTAACTGTGTCGTTTTACTTGAATATGAGTAAAAATTTAATCTGCTTAATAATATTTGTCACTTCATCCGGAGTCTGTCTGGTAAACTCTAGACTTAAACAAACCCAGAAGGGCCTTTCTGAATCTGATTTGAGAAAAAAAGCAGAAAGTCTCCGTCTGTACCTGAGAGATTTTTGGAGGAAAAAGGCCCTTTGTCAAGCGACACTCAATCAGCACCTCTCTGAAGTGAGTTAGGGGCAAAGCAATAAACACCGTGTCACTTCCACTGCACTTTGACATGCGTTGGCCCTCGACAAGTTCGTCTGCATTCACAGAGAGGCCATACGCTCGCCTCTCTTGTTCCCCCCCAAATAACCATGTGACATTAATTAGCTAGCTCTATTCAGACACACATGTAGAAAAGCCCTGCAGGGATTGCTTCGCTTTGGCAGTGAGAGAGTCTAGTTGACAGACAGACATGGAGGCAGATAGAAAAGATAAAGAGCAGTTGGAGGTTGTAAAAATTCCTTCATTTTAGAGAATGATGATATTAAGCAGAAATGCCTGCTGTTGTTGTAACTTAACGAGTTGCTTTTTGAGGAATAAACCGAGTTAAAAGAGGTTAAGCAATATTTGCCAAATGAGGTTTTGCAGTCACATAAACCAAAATGAGTCTTTTTTTCTTTGTGGATTGCTGATTTTGGAGCTACAGGCTAACACTTTAGCATCATGAGTAATAATAGGAAGCACTAACAACTGGATATTGCTGCAGCGTCTGAAACATATTTCAGTGTCATGTTAAAGATGAAATTAAATAATAAAATTTAATTCTGTATTACTTAAAGATCCCAATACAATTTTTTTAAAAATGCACTACTGTTTTGATTGTCGTGTTTTTTTTAGCGTAGCGCAAAGGCTCTAAGTGCATTTTGTTGTGCAACCCTGTGTTGCATAATGACAACAAATCATTCTTCCATCTTCCTTAATATTGCACTTTTACATTTTTACAACATTACTTTTTAGTGCGGGCATTTCAAATGAAGTCAGAAACTTGTGTATTTTACCATTTGAGGTGTTTATATTTTAGTACAGTATTTCTATTTAAACTTCTCTAGACTTCACAGAGGAATATTGTACTTTTTACCTTGTGTTTATCTGTGGTTACTAAGAACTTTAATAAATAGAAACGAGTCTACTAATTAATCTATCAAACACTATAAAAAGAAACCTCTTTTTTTAAAGCAAAGTGCTTCTTCCTGCTAATAAACAGCATGACTACATTACAGAAATGTCACTTGTAATTGAGAAATGCATCATTGTGCTACTACATTGGAAAGAGAACTAAACACTGCTTATGTACTCATTTTGGTGTGCACTATATTAAAGTGTTGGACTAGAATACCAGAGCCAGTGATGTTCCAGTGACACGCTGATGGTTCTGCTGTCAACACTTGACTAACACACCCATTTCCTGCGTTTCCTTCAGTCAGCAGTCTGGTTCAAAATAACTCAGAGCTCCTGACACAGATTTGGGTCAAGACACTGAATATGTTTATGTCTGTTACATCCATGTTTGAGCGTTTCTTTTTTGTTGTGTATGCATATCTGTGTGTGTGTTCCTCCCACACATTTTAATCTGTTTATCATCTGCCCACAAGATGTGTGTGTGTGTATCTTCTACATACATGTCTCAATGGGAGGTCACCCTGGGGCGTTTTCTACCCAGACAGTTACAACACATTCCTCTACAAGCTGTGAAAGAAAAAAGACTTGATTGTCCATGCTGCTAATGAACAGCCATATTGGCTCCAATGGGGGCGAGTTTCCCGTCGCGCATATTTAAAAAGGACAAAGCCTCCCAGGCCGACTCATCTTCGCAGGAGAAGGTCAAAACACAGTTTGGCCTCCTGACCAACCTCTGACCCTCGTATACCGGCGGTGAACTGTCCCAAGCGTGACATTGAGTTTTCACGGGTCTTTTTAAGTTCACAAGGAAGCCTTTTTGGGAATCAGATGAGTGAAGTGAAGTCATTTATATTTGGTGATTTACTACAATTCTTTTTTTTTTGGGACGTTCTCATTGCCAGGGCGTCGACGTCTGATACCCACGCACACGGCCCCCGTTAGCATCTGTATGAGCTGCACAAGACTTTAAAGTAACTACAATGCATACCCATCTCAACATTATTAGACTGTCAGAGAAAATGCTACGGCAGTCTGATGACAAAGACCAAAATAACCCACAAAGGGCAGGTCAAACACAGGACCTTCAACCAGGAGACTGGTGTTCAAGTCCCAGAGTGTTGTTGAGTTATTTTGAAGTGAGGTTAATGACGTTTTTACGTACTTATGCAACATTGTTTATGTACTTATTTTAAGCCCAACCATGATGTTTTTCCAAAACCTAACTAAGTAGTTTTGCGGCCTAAACCTAAGTGTTTTGTTTGAATTCACAACATTAACCAAGTAATTATAGCAACCATAGTAGAGTGTCATAGTTTGACGAGTCGGGCTACCCAGTGTTAGAAAGTAACGCCAAGGGGTCCTGACCAAACGTCAGTATGTGGCGAGTTGGGAGGAGAACGTGTTGCTCAAACACATGCAACTGAATTTTTACGCATTTCACAGAGAAAGAAAAGGCAAAGCCACATTTTCATTTTATTCTTATGTTTCAATAAATTTAGAGATATCTTAATCTCGTTAAAGTTCATGTAAAACCACTTTCACACCTGAGCCAATTGGACAGGTTTTTTCCTGGACCGGAGGCTGTTTTCCCTGAGAGCTTTGCTGAAGTGTAAAAGCTGCTGTAGCTCCAGAAAAACCGTCCAAAGTAGATTCCCATGGAGTCAAAAGCAAGAGAGAGCCAAGTACTTCACAAACCAGAAGTTGAACAACATCACTGGTGTCACTTTAGTGCCATTTGAATACATAAAAATACAGCAAGTATAAAAAAGCATTATCCTAAGGACACGCTTCACACTGAAAGTACACATCTGGTGAGCATCTGCATTGTTGTGACTTTCTTCTTTGAAGGTGTTGCTGTATTAGGACTTCGACATCGAGGCATTATTGATTACTTTAATGTGGGACCAAGACCGAAGTAACTTTGATAAAAAAAAGACTTTAAGTACGTATAAAGCCTGAAAACTCCTAAGACCTAAAGATTTAAAACAAGCCATGTCCAACCGTCATCACATTACATGATATCTATGCCTTGTTGGTTAATCCTCCAAACCCATTCATCCAATCAATCCTGCAATCCATCTGAGTACTTATCTCTGTCATGCTCACTGTACATCCAATGCTCCCAGTGGATTTAAATAGGTTAAGCAAATAAAAGCTGTGAGCAAAAATAGTCCAAAACAAGCTTTATCGTCACTTTTAAATCCAAATGTTTACTGTGAAAGATTTCCCCCCTGTTGTGCAAAAGAGTGTGTTTGTGTTGCTTTTGGGACATCTGGAGTGCATCAGTGAGTGAGTCCTGTAAATCCTGGGATTGCAGCTGTGCCTGACGTTGCTGACTGGGTTTCCCTCACCGCCCCCCCCCCCATTGCCGAACTCTCTCCTCGTTAATCTGCTCGTTAAGGATCTAATCTGACATGTGTTTTCATTTGTGTGTGTGAAAGTGTGAGTGTGTGTACATGTGCGACTCACTGATGGGAATCCACGATTGGTCTGATAACAATTAGAATTTACAGCAATTTTATAAGGTGTGCTCTTTAGCGTGCACTTTTTATTGCTTGTATATATATATAGACAGAGGGAGTATCTTTCCGTGTGCGTATTATTTATTCTGCCTTTGTATGTGTACATGTGTGTTCCATATGTGTGAGCTGATTCACGTGGGACCCAGAGTTTGGATCTGTTATTGTTTAGAAAAGCAAATCCAAACAATGTAGCGTTTCATAACAGAAACAATAGCCGGACTCAAAGTTCACCCTTCCTTCCGTTGGATAAATATTTGCTGCTGAGAGACGAGAGTCAGCTGGTGAAAGTCAGCCACTGTTTGAACTCTATTAACTAACTCGGATCTATTAACGGTGGAAACCAGAAATGATATTAATTGATAGATAAATTCTGCAACCATATCAATGAAAAGGAAAATGATAAATACAAAGTTGTAAGTTCAATTTGATGCTTTCAAACATTTTGATTGGCTTTTCTTTACTTTACATAAAAGAACACCCAACAGTTTTAATCAAACCTGCATGATCTTAGACGCACAGGCGTGTAATAGCAATCAAATACACCGTGCTCGACTTCACCACACCAAAGACTGTAAGAGCTTTGTGGTGGTTTGGTCAAGAGCAAGACCATACAAATTCCAGCTTTTTTTCCTAAATTTTGGTACAAAAGGGATCAAATGCAGCTATTGTTTGAATGCAAAAGTTTTGAAACTACTGGTTTATTTGGGTAATAACTTAAATGTAACGAGTATATATCAATAACCAGCTCTACTCATGGCTAAAATATGATACATATAATCTCATTAAATAGCTGGAGGAATTGCTCAATTGTACGTCAGGGAAGTTCAACACCTCTGGTTCAGGAGAAAAAAACTGTCTTATAAACTCACTATAACCCATTTGCCTGTAACAGACAAAGTAGGTGAACATAGTGGAGCGTTCAGCTCAAGACTCAGTTCATTCTCTTACAAGTCTTACACTAGTATGAAATGTTCCAAACAAGTCTTTGCTGATAATGTGGTTCGGATACAAACCGCTGTAAAGATTCACAATCATTTATCTAAATGGAGAAAAGTGAGACACCGAGCGAGCAGTGGAAAAAAAGAACGAAACACAACGAGTGCACATGGAGTTCAGAGAGTGTGAGGAGACTGCGAGAGGGAGAAAGTGATGGTGCAGGAGGTGACGGTCTGACAAAAGCGAACAGAACAGCCTGAGGGTGGAGGAGGAAGAGAGAGACAGCGAGAGGTCTGTCACGAGGTCAGGGTGAGATTGACCAAGCCGACCAGCCTGAAGCCCTTTATCTCCGAGTCTGTCTGTTCTCCTCTGCTCTCTCTTTCAACCTCTCTTCATCCATCTTTCCTCTACATCTGTCGCTTTTTTTCTTTTATTATTCCTTTAGTAATCCAAGCTCTGTGTAGATCACACTGAATGACCAAATTATGATTAAACTAATATCCTCTGTTTGAGTTTAAGCTCAGCAGGAGGGACTCCCAGACTGAGGCGACATTGCAACGTGGGGGAATTAAGTCATTTTGGAAAGCAAAGATGGCACGAGGAAAGGGAGTCGTATGTTTATCTGTAGATCTGTTAATCTCTGTTCTTCTACTCAAATCCTGTGAGTATTTTTAAGGCTTTTGCACAAATTGGTAATACCTCTAATTTTTTAACAACCACTGTGGAACCAAACCAAACTAAACAGAGCAGAAAAAGGGAAACGAATGGTCGTACGTTTTGTCTGTTCGTGAGAAATTACAAATGTTTTCAGTTTAATACGAAATTATAAAATGGGAGTGATATTACGTAGGACACTACAATTGCTCATTCAGACTTCAAACAAAACAAATAACCATCAGCCATTGACCTATTTCTCACGGCTGTTTTGTACTCCAAAGTAACAAATAGAAGAAACACATCGTTGCAAAACCCAGAACAAACAACCAAATTATTTTTGATGGCTCACGCCTTGACTTTCCTTGGGAGCGCGCCACGGGCTAACCGATCTGTGACAACAGCACATTTAGTCTTCCTGTTTTGTGCGGCGGCTTTGGTACTGAAAAATACAACCATCTGGAAGGGGTGCTTTTTATTTTCTTTGAAATTGGCAAAGTCAGACTGAATGCTGAGTAAAAGACCGCTGGTGAAATAATGCCTCGGCCCAAAGCCACATAAAGGCTGCGATTCATCAGAATATTCCTGCGGCACAAACACAAGACTAAACAACTCTGAGGGGCAGAGTTGCTAGATTTGCACTTTCACAAGAAGAGAAGATCAGGAATGAACTAGAAGCGGGAGTTTGTCCAAATGTATATCCATCCATGCAGAAGTCCATATTTCCATTCAACAATCCTTCCAGTCATCAGAATTGTACATCTGTTCTGCAGTTCTTACATCCATCATTCAACTACACGTCCATCCCTATCCATCAGCCTTAAAATACTATCCACCACTCTTTATATCGATTCGCCGCCAAATCAATTGAATTCATCCTTCATCCAGCAAGCCATCCAATTGTCCATCCATCCATCCATTCGTTGTTCCATCAGTCGCTCCATCAATCCATTCTCCTGAAATTCTTCCATCTATTAAAACGCTAATTTACGTACATCCATAGACAAGTATTTTGATTCATCCATCCTTTTATTCATTCATCTATTTGCAGATCCATCCATCCACAGCCTCTATCCAATTACTAATCCATCCATCCATTCATCCATCTATTGACCCACCTATAAATTCTGCCATCTATCCATTATCATCCACCAATCTATTGATCTATCCATTTTTTCCCCCATACCTTAACAGAGAATACTTTAAGAATGCTTAATTTATTCAAGCTTTAGTGAGAAGAGTGTTTTTAAAGGCAAAATCCCAAACTGACTTTGTAAACAACACAGCCCCCACACATACTCACCCAGACCCATGCAAAGGCCTTCCAAATGTCTGTTTGCAATCAACTCTAGGCTGTGGGATGTTGGTCTTGTGACTGTGTCTCTGCTTGAGGCAACATTTATTTTTGACTATTACTGGACTAACTTTGGTTGACTTCATTTCACCCCAGCATATCTGTTAAGTCCGTTGAATTCTGGATGAAAACATTCTTTGAAAAGGATGTTCAATCAGTTGTTGTTGCTCCAAAACCTCCCATAGGTGTTGGGTTGAGATCTGGTGACTGTGACAGCCATGGCAATTTCTTTTCATAGATGTTCCCTTGAGTGTTATGTTCTGTGTCCCTTTGTGTCCCCATGGGCACAACTATGCCCCAGAGCATGCATACTGTAGCTGTGTGTGCACCACAGAGTGCACATGAAGCTTACTACAAGTGACAGAAAGTTGGGTTTCTGTGTGTGTGTCTTGTATGTGTGAGGTGAGGACTGTGCCAGTACAGGCTCATGTGGGAGGAAACAGTTCAGCCAACTCCTAAAAAGATGTCCCAAATTATCCCGTCCACCGACGCATGTTCCTTGCCCGTGCCTCTGCTCTATTTTGCCGCTCTCCGCAGGGATTCGCTTTATCGGCCGCGCTATTTCAGACGTGGACGTGAGACAAGACTTGTTCTGGTGGCCCTCCAGATTGGCTACGGAGGCAGAGCCGATGGATGTCAGGGTGTCTGAACAAAAAGTGTTACTGGTTCTTGTGGAAAAACCAACGTCTGTTCACCGAGCGCAGATTGTGTCACTTTGGTGGAAGTAAAAGGTTGTGATTGGAATTATCACCCAGGCTGTCTGTTTTTACAGAAGCTTCGGAAGGCCTTGTGAACCACAAATTAATCCATTCAACCTCCAAGTCCATCTTGAAAGATGATTTTTTTTTTGACAACTGACTATTTTTAGTACAAAACTCCCCCAAAGTTTCCTCCTTCATGAATCACACCAGCAGAAGACATTTCCCTGGCTGACAAATATGTATTTTTTAAAGACGCTGTAATTAGGGATCATAATTACAAACCCTGGGTTATGAGGGTGCATCGGGAAGATATTTTGTCACACAGATGCCGGAAATGTAGCCTGCGTTTGTTTTTGGACGCCAGTGCTATGGCTCCTTTGTTTGGCTGCTTAACTGCAGACATGTTTCACAGCACTGGAACGTGTCTGTTCCATTTGGGTCCAGTAATTTAATTATGGGACTGGGAGAAATGGGCAAGCAGCGACAGGCTATCCGCGGGAGGAGGAGGGGGATTGTCATCCCAGCAATAAATTTCGATCGGGAGAGTATATTTGAATTAAAACTGTGGGATGGTAGAGTGTTATTGAAACTGTCCTGTAACCTAAAGGCCACTGGCTTGATTTCCCTGAAGACACTGAAATCCAACAAGCTCATAAGAGTAAATTGTGAACGGTATCTTTTACTATTTTCTGACATTCTACAGATGAAACACTTTTGTATTGATTAAAAGTCAAACCACTAAAAAAGTGTTGTTGCAGCTTTACTTTTGTTGCTAACCCTACATGTTTCACCACTTTCCAAAGTAAACTCATGTTTTTTGGTTGATTACACGTTTATTTAAAGTTGTTGAACCTCATTCTATATATAAGGGCTGCAATGAACAATGACGTTTAAAAAGCCCTTATACTTCGTGATAACTTGATTCATCAAATGTCAAACAAAATGTCAGAAAGTAGTAAAAAAATTCACATCAAAAACTTACAAACCCCAAAGTGACATCTCCAAATTGTTTAGTTTTGTCCCAACAACAGTCCAAAACCCAAAGATGTTCACTAAACAATGATGGAAAACAGGGAGATGCAGGAAATCATCACATATCAGAGGATGGAACCAGAGAATGCTTGGACATGTGGGCTTAATTAATGACCTAAACCATTAAGTAAATTGTTGCAGATTAACTTTCTGTGTATTGACAAATTGGTAAACTGTGAAGTCGTCCTGCCCTCATTTGATTCTTTAGGAACACATTTCCAGTACAACAGTCCTCTCTGCAGAGAAATCAGAGGTCAAGGGTCAGATCTGGAACTGGGAGCCAAGGTCTTGCTCATGGACACTTCAGCAGAGCAGATGCTGGTTGTCCCATGTCTCTCCGGTCTACCAGCAGAGCTTAGACTTCAAATTCATGGTAAAACATTATATTCTGTTTCCAATCACAGCCTCGCTGACTGCAGTACCATGCTTTGAAGCTGACGTTAAATAGTAAAATAACACTTCTTAATATCATCTTAGGAAATTTTTAAATGGGGCTGTGGTCTCGCCAAAGGCTCAAGGCCCCCCTCAATGGGCATATTTCGAACATTTGACTCGCTCCCAAAAACAACACTGCTCCTGCCAAGTCAGAGAGCTATGAGCTACACCCCATCCTCATCCAACATAAACTCACACAACAAATAATGAAACCAATCGAGCAAAACGGAGATCCCAAAGAAAACCTCCAAATGACATGAGAAGGTGGCTGCAGGGCGGATGAGGGCTGTTGAACGGTCACAGGTTTGAATCCTGCAGCTGACAATCTTAATGTGGAAATGTCTTTCTTGACTGCACGCTTACAGTCTCATCACATACAAAGAACTAGAAGAGCCTCTTTAGATGCATAAAAAGATACATTTTGACATCTTATGACCTAAAAACCTTCCTCTGGTTCTTTGTCAGATACAAGAAGCTTATCATCTCTCATACTGGATAAGAACATCACACTAAACAGACTAAATCTTAATATTTTACTTTACAACAACCATAATCTAGCACATTAACCTCTGGAATAGTCATTTAAGCAGGCAATAATACTCTGTTGGTGGTGATACTGCAGTGCCAACCACTGGCTAAAGTTTTACGACCAAGATTTATCGCATTTCATTAAGTACTTAAACAGCATCATTACATACTTATATTGCTCCCTGGGTTACCACAAAAAATAAGGTCATTGCAGAATGAGGTTTTCCCTGAAGAAAGCTCTCCTGAACGTTTGCTTACAACACTGAGGAAGGTGTGTTATCCCCTGAAAGACACACAATATCCACTATCTGTCCAGAGTGGCTCTAATGTCCTCGTGGTTTATTAGTCCCCTGGTGGTGCAACATGATCCAATAGTATTGGAGGACCCCATCTGTGAGTCGGCTCTGGACAGCCGGCCGTGATTTACACAGGAGCCGTTTATGGAGCTTTTAAAAAAGACAGAGGAGCCGACATAAAAACAGGCTTATTTATGGAAGGGAGCAACTCATGGGCTGTTGTGTGGATGCACACAATCGAGTGTGTGTCTCTGGGTCAGAATTGGGTGTTTGTGTGTGGGTGTGTGGAAGTGTTAGCATGGTTGCTTGTTTACAGGTTTAGTGGAATAACGCTCAGGAAAACACCATCAGACGTGTGTAGGAATGATTTGTGATGCACGTTTGAGTGTCTGTGTGGAAAATGGAATGTCTTGTAGGAGCGTTTCTTGAACCAAAAACTACCCATTTCTATGCCAGTGCAGAATCAGATACGCTAACAGGGCTGGGATATGTTTACTTTCATTATCGACTCAGCTGACCATTGTTATCTCCATCAATGAATGAAGTGATTGTCTATAAAATGTAAGAAAACAAACATAGATGCCACTTACAAGTTGCAGGCGCCCATAGTGATTAACTCAAATCACTTTTTTTGTTTGAAAAAAACAAATACAACAGGTTTAGTATGATAGAAGACAAAGTAATGGACAAAGTCTTCATATTTGACAAGCTTGAACAAGCGAATGTTTGTCAATTTGGGCCCAAAATGACGTAAACCATTATTCAAAGACCAACATGCTGCTAATTAATTTCCTGGCAATCAATTAATCAACTCACCAGTGGAACTACAATTGTAAATAGTAAATCGTGGCACTCAGTAGAGTGCAGATCTCCAATGGATGTGTCTCCAACTAACACTGCTGTTATGTTTGATTTAATTAATTAATAGCTCCCTGTCTAGACTGCAAGTGTATCAGATGCGTTTTTCCCCACACACAACAGATACACCCTCATTTCAGTAAGAGTGGTGAGTGAGGCGCCAACAGTCAATCAATGGCAGTGTCAAACAGGCAATAAAAGGTGTTATAAAAAAGAATAAATCACAGCCGGGAGGAGATATCCGTGAGCATGCAGCCATAAATGAGAACCCACATTGTATGCAGTTTGATGCATCAGCATGTGAGAATAGTCTTGGACAGACGAAGAGACGCACACAACAGAACTCATTATCTCCTGCCAGAGATAATAATAATCAAAATAATAATAAAGTTGGATGGACAAGCTCAGGTTGAGAAAAAACAGAACTTCTTCAGACGAATTCGTCAGCTCACGTTTGCGTCTCCTCAAACACCCTCAGACTCACACAGACCTGAGAGCAGCACTTCCAACTATTTTGCAAAAAAAATCTAATTAGATCCTTGAGGTTATATTTCTGCAAACAAAAGAGCCAGACAAACTCCACTCCTCCTTCAAACACAAACACTCTGTAAGCTCTGCCTCCAAATGAAAAGTAAACACCATTTCCCTACGAGCAAACTGAACTCCATCAATAAAAAGCTGCTGCATGCAGACTTTCTCTGGCTTTGTTCCCAATCTTAATCCCTGCCAGAAAAAAACACAAAACCAACCAGGCAGACACTAATACCGTAAGACAAACACCCTCCTCATCAAGTGTGAATTGCAAAACCCATTTCCTCTGAAGTCATTTTCAGAAACCTCATCTCATCCTTGTACCTCCAGCTCCCTGGGAGCAGATGCAGAAACTCCTTGACCAATAGGTGGCAGAGTTTCACACTGTATCTGGGCAGGGTTGAGGAGAGAGTGAAGGAGGGGTGGGAGAAGGAGAAGGAGAAGGAGAAGGAGAAGAGAGAGAGTGAGGGGTTGAACTCTTACTTGCAGTCTCTGTCCTCCAGATCAAAATGCGGATTGAAGTTGATGAGGATCTTCTGGCCCTGCTCCGGGGCTGTTATCACCCACACGCACTGCTGGGAGGGCGGGTACGCGCCTGGGTAGCCCGGGGAGGTCAGGTAGTCCGCGGCCTGGATCTCTATGTTCCCCCCACATTTATCTACGAGAGAAGGCAGAGAGTTGTGCAGTGAGTGGAGAGAGAGAGAGAGAGAAACTGACTTTGTTTCACTCAGGATGTTGACTGACAGCACATCTCAGTGTGGAGGATTAAACTGCATCAGCAAGGGAGTGAGGGTAGTCAGACCTCCAGCTGGATCATAATAAATCCATATATCCACCAGTAGAGCAAACAATATGTTGACAGGAAAGCATCCACACATTGAGACTATACATCCTCATCAGGAAAGCATCCACACATTGAGACTATACATCCTCATCAGGAAAGCATCCACACATTGAGACTATACATCCTCATCCTGGGGGATCCCATCAGCCCCAAGAAGGTGATAACCCTCCCAGGTCACACTCTTTATATTGTGTTTTTGAAAAGGTGAGGTATAAAGTGAGGTGTGCCTGCCATAAGCTGCTGCTCCTGCAAACAGGCAGCGTGATTACATTTCATCTTCTCAATGAATGATTAATGAAGTTGCTTGTGGCACACATCAGGCTTCAGTGGCACCGTGCGTAAAAGCTCCAGAAAATGCGTCGAAAATGTCTCATATTGTCATTACAATAAGGAAAACGTGTCATCTGTGATAAAACATCCTCAGTTTGGAGTGACTGTGAGATACGTTCTGCAGCTTTTGTCAAATATGTCTACAATAATCCGTTTTTGGTGCTTTTTTTGCATAATATCCCTAAATATTTGCATTAGGGTAATTGTGCTGCAAACAGTGTTGCGTCCCTGCAGAGGAGCTCTCAGAGGCAGAACAGGTGAGAGGCAACAATGGTGCACAATGATGCACAAATGGATCAATGCTGAAGCCCAACACATCCACACACACACACACACACCTACCCGTCTGAGCCAACGGAGACACCACGACGACTTGGGTGAAAAGGAACAATAGCAATCCACAACGCATCCTTAGACTGAACACAGACATTCTGTCAGAGGAATAAACACGTCTCCAAAAGAGAGAAGAATGAAGAATAGATTGTCTCAAAGTGAGAGATCAGCTTGTTGTAGGGTCCCCAGCATCCTCAGCACCAGATCCCCGAGTCTGCTGACAGGGAACAACTTGCCATCTCTTGGAAATTAAAAAAAGAAAAAAAAAAAGATAATAATCCAAAAGCAGAAAACAAGAAAAAGAATCAAAAAAAAAAAAAAAAAAAAAGGGAAAGATCCGTTCACCAGAAGTGGCAGCTGTGTGTGCTCTCGGTTCTTGTTTCAAACACCAAACAGGATGGAAGACTCCAAAGAGGGAAATGTGACCCAACAGAAAGATTCAATGAAAACCAGCCGGGAGGAACATCTGAGCTGCTCTCCAAGATCTGCGCTCCTTATGTCTCTCTTCTCTCTCTCTCTCTCTCTCTCTCTCTCTCTCTCTGTCTCTCTCTCTCTCTCTCTCTGTCTGTTCAGTCACAGCAGAAATGTCAGGAATACGAGTCGAACCGAGAAAGTAACAGAGGAATTTCCACTCCCCAAAATCACCAACCAACCAACCGAGAGACCGACCGACCGACTGACTGTGCGCAACAAGGAGCCGGAGCAGACTGACAACCCGGTGTCCTCTGTGAGCTCCCGACTCATGAGAGAGAAGGAGGGAGGGAGAGAGAGAGAGAGAGAGAGAGAGAGAGAGAGAGAGAGAGAGAGAGAGAGAGAGAGAGAGAGAGAGAGAGAGAGAGAGAGAGAGAGAGATAGAGAGAGAGAGAGAGAGAGAGAGAGAGAGAGAGAGAGAGAGAGAGAGAGAGACAGAGAGACAGAGAGAGAGAGAGAGAGAGAGAGAGAGAGAGACAGAGAGAGAGAGAGAGAGAGAGAGAGAGAGAGAGAGAGAGAGACAGAGAGAGAGAGAGAGAGAGAGAGAGAGACAGAGAGAGAGAGAGAGAGAGAGAGAGAGAGAGAGAGAGAGAGAGAGAGAGAGAGAGATAGAGAGAGAGAGACAGAGAGAGAGAGAGAGAGAGAGAGAGAGAGAGAGAGACAGAGAGAGAGAGACATAGAGAGAGACAGAGAGAGAGAGACAGAGAGAGAGAGAGAGAGAGAGAGAGAGAGAGAGAGAGAGAGAGAGAGAGAGAGAGAGAGAGACAGAGAGAGAGAGAGAGAGAGAGAGAGAGAGAGAGAGAGACAGAGAGAGAGAGAGACAGAGAGAGAGACATAGAGAGAGAGACAGAGAGAGAGAGAGAGAGAGAGAGACATAGAGAGAGAGAGAGAGAGAGAGAGAGAGAGAGAGAGAGAGAGAGAGAGAGAGAGAGACATAGAGAGAGACAGAGAGAGACAGAGAGAGAGACAGAGAGAGAGAGAGAGAGAGAGACATAGAGAGAGACAGAGAGAGAGAGACAGAGAGAGAGAGAGAGAGACAGAGAGAGAGAGACAGAGAGAGAGAGAGAGAGAGAGAGAGAGACAGAGAGAGAGAGAGAGAGAGAGACAGAGAGAGAGAGAGAGAGACAGAGAGAGAGACAGAGAGAGAGAGAGAGACAGAGAGAGAGACAGAGAGAGAGAGAGAGAGAGAGAGAGAGAGAGAGAGAGAGAGAGAGAGAGAGAGAGAGAGAGAGAGAGAGACATAGAGAGAGAGACAGAGAGAGAGACAGAGAGAGAGAGAGAGAGAGAGAGAGAGAGAGAGAGAGAGAGAGAGAGAGAGAGAGAGAGAGAGAGAGAGAGAGAGAGACAGAGAGAGAGAGAGAGAGAGAGAGGAACTGCGCACGCAGACTGTGTGGTGGAGGTGTGGGCAGTGTCCACCAAGCAAAGGATTCAATAGAGATCCATTCATTCTGTTTTTTGGGGTTTTATCTCCATGTGATAGTTTGTCAAACTGACTGAATGTGTTCATCAGACTGATTGTTCATCGTTTTCATTGTTTCCATGATGTAAATACAGAGAATTGGCGCAAATATTCATATTTGGAGGATCATTTTTTTCATAATTATTGCATTTTCGTTTGTGTATCCGTTTTACCAAATTATCCCTAAATGTGTTTTCTGAAGCTAACACATAAACTACAGATGATTACTTTTGAAGTTTAAATAACTTGACTCCACTGACTGGATCTTGTATATTTATAGAGATGCTAAAAAGTTAGATTCCAAAATAGATATAAAGTGACAAGTCATTTATTATGTTTTTAATGACCAGTGATGGAGTGTGTCCTCTCTCCTTCTTTAACCTAAATACAGAATCGATAATCCTCTCTGTCATATTGATGAAGTATGATAGGAGAGCATTGGATTATCTTTAGCTCCACATCATGATATTATACAGAGTGAAGAAGGCTGGACAGCTGTATTGAAGATGCATCATTAAACATGTACTAAATCAATACATAACATATTGTATTTTGTATCAAAAGCTGCAGGTTCATAAGCGGAGACAAGATAGTTAAGTACTCAAGTTTAGCTCAACGACAGTGAGAAGGTGTTCTTATTGTTTTGGGATATTTGGTAGTTTTAACAGTCAGAGAGAGAAGGTTCTGTAATTGCACAAAGTTTATTAAAACAACTTGAAGGGTGATTTTGAAGACTATTTTTAAGTTTTTCACAGTTTTTAAGTAATCATTTAGAATATAAATACACAAATACAGATACAAATATACCAAACATACAATTGAAAGATGAAATGAATGACAAAATGAGGGAAATCTTCATTTAATAATTAGAAGAAGTCTTGTCAAAACATTCTCATGACCTTCGTGTTTCTTAACCCTGTCTGTGGTAAACAGCCACACACTGTATCTCCCAGGTGTAACTATGTTATTAATTAGAGCGTGCTTGTTCAGCACCTTTCCTGGGCTAAATAAAGATAAAAATGTGATGATCAGACACATATTAGAGCTGCTAAAGATTCACCACACTGTACTAATGCAGTGTTATTCATTATAACAGAACATTTAAGAAAACTGTTGTTGTGTTCTCAGCAAACAGGAGCTGTTTATACCTCCTGAATGTGAGCGCTCACATCCTCACTGAGGATCTGCTGTCTGCAGTTTAATCACTTCAGCAGTTGTTCAGATTAAGGCCGCTGTCTCAGGGGAAGTCTTAAACAAGAGAATAACAATAGTGGTGAATTGTTTTTCAAATTAGGGCCAAATAGAGGTTGATTTTATTTAAATATCTGGGAAATATGCATTGTGTTGCTGTCCAATTAAATCCATTTATCTCCAAATTTGGTGTTTTTTAATTTCGGAGATAACCTGAAGGTTTAAGTGTTCCTTTATGGGCTAACAAAACACTCTTACCGTTCAAAAAAAACATTGGATTATCTGAAGAATGCAGACCTGTTTTAATTAACTCATGAAAAAGATTATGTTAAATAGTAGGAAATATAGTTTCTATGGTACAAAACTTTACAAAAAGCACACCCAATGTAAGTACCCAATGCGTTGTACACACTGAATGCACAAAGCATAAATTAAACAAGAAGACTAGTTTCCATGACATTTATACACATCAAACTGCCAAACAAGCCTAAGTAGCTTAATTATAATGATCATCAGGATTAATTCAGTTGGGTGTTTGGTCTAGTGATTGAATGTGTGTGTGTGTGTGTGTGTGTGTGTGTGTGTGTGTGTGTGTGTGTGTGTGTGTGTGTGTGTGTGTGTGTGTGTATATATTTGTTTAAGGCCAATCTAAGAAGTAAGATTGAGCTCTACAGTGTCAAATCTGTCCAGCAACTGGAAATGAGTTGCTGTCATGGCACCCGTCTTTGCTTTGGTATAACTACACATTAATCTGTTTTTTTAATGTGGTGATTCCAATGTTTATAGCTTGTACTTGTAGGAACATGTACTATAAAATGTAACTAATATCAGTGTCACCTCATTTCTATGGTGAAACATCAAAAAAATGGTAATTTTGGAATTTTGGCACCCTTGGCCCATCTTTAAAACTGGAGTTATACCTTTCCTGGGCTAACAATGCTCAAATGGACGAAAGATACCTGTGGAAATGCCCAACCTTAAACATTCAAGGTCAACGCCCAATATCAACCATTCAAGGTCAAGGCCTCACCTTAACCATTCAAGGTCAAGGCCTCACCTTAACCATTCAAGGTCAAGGCCTCACCTTAACCAAATAAAGTCAACGCCTAACCTTAACCAAATAAAGTCAACGCCTAACCTTAACCAAATAAAGTCAACGCCTAACCTCAACCACTCAAAGTCAACGCTAACGTCAACCACTCAAAGTCAACGCTAACGTCAACCACTCAAAGTCAACCATTCAAAGTCAACGCCAATGTCAACCATTCAAAGTCAACTAACTCAACCACTCAAAGTCAACGCTCAACCATTCAAAGTCAATGCAACCACATTCAAAGTCAACGCTAACGTCAACCACTCAAAGTCAACGCTAACGTCAACCACTCAAAGTCAACGCTAACGTCAACCATTCAAAGTCAACGCTAACGTCAACCACTCAAAGTCAACGCTAACCTTAACCATATTTTAAGAGTTTCCCCAAAGTGTTGAGTACCAACAAGACACAACCTTAAAAAAAGGAGCTTCTTGGTGCTTCTTTCTGAGTATAAACCAGCTCAAAGTACGTCTGCAATAGAGGAGTCCCGTCAACAATGTTTGAAAAAGCATTATGAATCATGAAGAAATGCAAAACAGAGAAAAGAATGAATGAAAACAGCAGCAACAGGAGCAGTTGCTAACTGACAGACCAGCAGCTGGTCTATAAAAGTAATACCACTGGAATTTCAGACAAGAACCTACAGAAACCCCTGCTATACACAGAGTTACTAATCCGCTGACTCCTTTGTAAGACTTTCTATATGGCTTTGTTTCATCAAAATTGAACATTGTAACATATTGGAAATACTCTTAACATGGTCCCTGCAGTAAAGTTGAGCTACATTCATCTGCTTCAACATCCCGTCACACTAAGAAAAGGATCTAAAAACAAACGTCCGTCACGGGGAAAGAAAGACAAGTACAATGTGTGTGAGAATATGAATGCAGGCAGAGAGGATGATGGAGTGAGTGAGTGAGTGAGTGAGTGAGAGCGAGCGTGAGTAGAGGGGAGTGATTGAGTGACACTAAAACAGGGAGAGATCAGCAAATGAGCAACCGAGTGGGTCTGGCAGAGAGCGAGGAGACAACAATGGCTCGCTTCTCAGAAACAGTATGTTTTTACAATCCCCAAAAAATCACAACAGTGTTTACAACAAGATGCTCGTTGAGATTCCAGATTTGCTCTTGCTGCTCTCGTATGTGTCGGATCGGAGAGACAATGAAAAGATCTTTGGCAGCACAACACCCTCATAGCACTGCCAAGCATGACTGAAATAGCATCGGTGGCAAAGAACATGTTAGTGACGCAAACTCTAAAGTGAGAACAGAACTTGTTGACCAAAAAAAAGAAAATCGGAGCTTTAGAAGACTAATGACAACACTTTACTTTCCTATTGACGCTGCTGATCGCTGATGTTTTTGTTCAAACATTCAACCTGGTATATTTCATACAAAGTAACTTCCAAGTACTCAGAGCCATTAATCAGGATTTAATAAAAGGCCAATAACAGCTCAATAAATCACTTTAATGCGAGTTCATGTTCATTATTATGATTATGGGGAGTGTGTTTGCCTTGAGGCGAGTGTTAGAGGACGGGGAGTGAGATATAGAGTGTGACATGTGTTGAGTGGGCTTTTAAAACCGCAACCATATGTTTGTGCAACAACCGGAATGTATGGTTATCAATAGATATATTGTTATGTTATATATATATATAGATAGATTTCCAAACCTGTAAAACTGGTGTTTTCTAGAAACAGCAATTTCCTTAACTGCATCCGTTTTCATTTATTTCGATCCCTTCTTTTTGTTAAGCACATTAAAAGGTTCCAGAAGTAAAAGTCATTTTCATTTTCTCACAGACAATATTAGGTGACCAGCAGTTGGAGTACTTCCAAAACCTTGGGTGGATAAAGAGAGCCCCCTTTGGCTGAATCATCAGAACGAAAGGTGAGAAACTGTGTTGGGAAATATCCTGTTCCTTGAAAAAACACTACAAAGAAAAAGCCTGTGTGTATAAAAATACAAGGAGAGAAGTGTGATGCCAATGAGCCATCCAGTAAGAGAAAGCTAACGTTAAGTCATAGCAAAAAATTAGATAAGATGGCACATGTGACAATGTTCCTCTCCTCGTATTAAGATCCATCTGCGAGTTCATGACAGAAAAAATGCTGAAATAATAAAAAAAATAGACATAATATAAACCTATAGAACTGTCAAGTTAGTCAGGCTATGTTGAGAAACACTTGGGATTCCATTAAAATAAAATTGTAATTTACAATGGAGGAAAATTCTTGAAAAACCAGCAGCCGTAGGTTTTTTATTTAGAATTTCTATCCTCAAGTCTTTTTTAATCAGCTACTTTAAATAGCAATTTTAAAGGTTTGAGGGATTTTATGCTTATTTTATTAAGTTCAACTATGAATCTTATCCATTAGCACACCTTCAAAGCCTAATGGGAGATGTAGTTGAAGGTGTTGTGGAATACTAACAAACTTCTAATAAGTTTTTCTCTTTTAATTAAATAAGAAAGAAATAACGCTACAAGTTTACAGTAGTACATTTGCCAGTAGCTAACATGGAGCTTAGTTATTGTATTTAAATCATTTAAGGTTTCCAGTAGCTTGCTAATTTCTTGCATGCAAAAGTAGCATGCCGGCGCGACAAAATGCTACATTGCTGTAGTTTATTTTCAGCTGAATTTTAAAGAACTCATAAATGATTTTGCTGCATTTTGTTTTTGCTGTCTTTAGCTCCAGAGTGTGAAGTTACTTTTCTTTGGATAGCTTGTCGTAAATTGTACTACCTCCAATGGACAAGAGCTTGTAGTTTTCTGAGCTACAGTTTCAACATAGTTTTCCCCAAAACTTCCAGTAAAACAATAGATAGCATCCAGACCTGTTGAGTTAAAGTAGCCAGTGGAGCAGATGCTAGTGAGAACAGAGCGGTCGGGCCCTCTATACCTACCCAACATACCTTTACAGCCTTTATGTGCAGCTCCAAAAAGGTTGAATATATTAACAATGATAACTACCATAACCTTGTAGTGCCTGGCACAAACATGTGCCGTTACACATGAACACCTACAGTTTAATGTCTACACATACGCTCGAGCAGAAGCACCCACACGCATGCACACACATGTGTCTAATGGCTTTGGAATGACGGAGGAGGGGCGGTATTTCTATAATGACACAGTCATATCTCAGTAATTACAGGAGACACTGACAGTGATCTATTATCCTGCTGTGGTGGGCTGAGAGCAACGGCAGATACATGCTGGCCGACACTGGGCCTGTGTTCATGTAACCTGTCATTATGCACTTACACATGCATTGAAACATATGTTCTTTACATGCTGCATTCACAAATGCTTGCATATGCGTGGACTGTTTTTATCATATGCGCCCATTAATACCGTTTATGAAGTGGTAGCATGCTTGCAATTTGTAACATGTAACATAGCTCCACTGATGTACTTTTATTTATAGTTTGTAAATAGTAATATTGTCATATTGTAACATAGATGCAAGGATAATTTCTTGTTTAAGCATTGCTAGTACATGATGATCATACCCACAATGTCACTGCAATGTCATTTGTAATGTGTTACTCTGTTTCATGTACTCGATTTAAAAATGTTCTATGATAGTATACATATACAATGCACACGTTTATTTTATTGTGTATTGTGAGCATCCTTGGCACAAAACTTCCTTCGCCATGAATACGTTTCAATCCATTTTTCTTATATTAAAAAAAACACACATACCTGTCAGAGTGCACAGATACACTAGAAACAAAACACCAATGTGTATACAAAGAGAAACGCACATTTGTGTGTGCACGTGCATGCGTGAATGCATTCAAACTCGCATAAAAGATCACGTCATCTCAAAAACAGAGGCACACAACCACTCAGCACTGCTCCACTCAGAGCTGTCCTTCATGAATTAATCCACCCAACCCGAAACATAGCTCAAAAACACATGCATCAACACCCCGTTATTCCACACACACACACACACACACACACACACACACACACACACACACACACACACACACACACACACACACACACACACACACACACACACACACACTTACATCGACGCATGCACAAATACACACATTTGGAAAAGATATTTCAACACAACACGAGGTCATGGCACCGGCGATAAGATCTCACCGCCTGGCACTGTTCCAGACTGCCTTCTCTGGTTCACGCTCTGGGACCTCGACCAAGCTTTTGTGCTGTGTGTGTCTCTGTCTCTCACACACACACACACACACACACACACACACACACACACACACACACACACACACACACACACACACACACACACAGAGCCTGGTTCTGGAGTGGCCTTGCCAGTTACACCTCCCAAAGGACCCAATGATGAGGCTCTGGGTTGGGGAGTGAAATGGACGACGCCGGCCAAAAACGCCTTGTTTGAGGACTCAGATTATGATAATTCCTGTCATTACCACCGAGGCGATTTGAAAAAGAACGACGAAACCATCGTCCAGCTCTGGTGGTTAATAAAAAAGTGAGTAAGCCAAGGAGGTACCGGGAATGAAATCCAAGTTAATGGCTTTAAAGAAAACATACAAGAGCACATAAGCACACACAAAAGCATGAAAGCACAATTAAGAGCACATAGGCACAGAAGTTTTTCTCTTTTAAATAATGAGGTTTTCAAGTCATGTGATCCAGTTTTCATTGTTCAAGAGAAGTAACACTACACGTTTATATTAGCACAGTTCCAGGTAGCTTTCATAGAGCATAGCTGTTTTCAAAATCATGTAAGGTTTCCAGTAGCTTGCTAGTTTCTTTCCACCAACTAGCAAACTAGCACCACAAAATGCTACATTTAATTTATTTCTGAATTAAAATAGACCTCAGAAATGACTTTGCTGCATTTGCTGCATTTTGTAACTTCATTATGTTGTAAGCTACTTTTTTTTCTGGGTATCAGATAAAAAGTAGTAAAATTATTTGTCAGGAGCTTGTAGCTTTGTTAGCTACAGTTTCAAAATAGCTTTCCAGTAAAACAATAGATAGCATTCAGACCTGTTGAGTTACAGAAGCTAGTGGAGCAGATGCTAGTGAGAACAGGGGGATTAGGTTTTGTCTCTCTCTCTCTATATATATATATATACCCAACATACTTTCAAAGCCTTGTGTGCAGCTCTAGAAAGGTTAAATATATTAACAATGATAGCTGCCTTTAAAAAAAAAAGAGATGTGATGGGAAAACCGTTCAGTCAAGTAAAGAAAGACGACACAAACTCTCAAAACTCTCCTCAATGTTACAAACTCTGACAAGTTCAGAACAAGTTCAAAATGTATCACCAACAATTCCCATCGCAGAACAAATCAGTGATTTTCAAGGCTGTTTCAAAAATACGATTTCCGTCAACTTGTCCCTTATCTAAAGAGCCGTGACATTAGATGCTGAGTCATATCTGCGTCACCTTTCTTCTGCTTGTCAGAGGGATTTTCAGTTGGGCCCACATGTGCTTCATTTAAAATGTTTCCATCCAACAACAGCAACATTACAGTGAGTCAGTATTTATCAGAGCAAGTCAAGCCAACTATATTAAGCAACAGTTCCAGCAAACGAGGTTCACTGGAAAGTTTCTTACCACACAGTCAAAGACAAATATAATCATTGATTAAAAACAGGTCAGACCTGTTCATTTTGATCTATCAACTTTGAGTCATTGAGCGTTTTTCTCCAACTTATTTACATTTTGTTTGTTTATTGATAATGTAAG
>NC_072451.1:2083376-2195876 GCF_027596085.1 Anoplopoma fimbria
ATAAGAATATGAAAGAGATGCTTACAAATTAGTTCAATAATTTAAATATTAATATTTTCTTGTGTGTGTTGGGAATTAAGGTTTCAAACCAGTCACTGGTGGTTTTGTTCGGCATGCAGAGACTAAATGGATAAAAGGAAAACATTTGTTTGCTTGATGTCTTCCCACTTTAAAAAATGTCCCCACTTTACAAATATTTTCTCACTCTCCAAAAAAGATGTCCTTGCTTTATCAGAATGTCGACAGTTTTCGTAAACATCCTTACTTTTCAAAATGATCCTTATTTTCCCAAATTGTCCTCACTTTGTTAATGCTTTCAAAAAATATCCTCACTTACAAATTTATCTTCACTTTCATGTTGTGTATCATATTTAGTGTCAAACACTCGAACCTCTCCACGCTAAAGAGGCACAAACTTCCCACCTGCCTTCATTGTACTCCAAAGCACACATGCACACTTCAAATGTCCCCCCCACACACACACACACACACACACACACACACACACACACACACACACACACACACACACACACAATTCCCCACACACCTCCACACTGTGCTCACAGGGCCGTCGGGGCTAATAAACGTTCTCCGGGTTAATTATGCGTGCTGCCCATTAGATGGCCGTCCAGGTCGGAGCCGACATGTGTAATTTCCCCGACGTTTATGAATGGAGGCCAACGGCCCACCAGAGGCTCATGGGAAGCAGGTGGCTGCTGGATGCTGGCTCTCCAAACAGGCAACAGGGGGCTTGTTGAGACTCGGCAGCTTTTGAAATGGTCAGGTTCTACGACGGGGATCTCCAAATGACACACCTGAACTCTGAAAGGGAAGGAAACTTCCTCTAATGTGACTTTTTGGAGGGCAAAAAAGTCAACGTTGAAGTCTTTCTGAGCTTTAAACCATCTGGTTTTTTTTTCTCCTGACTTTGTGCCGGACGGATTTGCAGTTTTTCTCGTATTACAACCACAGCTGGTACAGTGAATTCTTTGAGTGAACCACTTTGGCTGGTAACCACTTGTCATTTCACCATTACCTTGTTCAGCAGAGTATGAAAAGGGTAATTTTCTGCCTTGTTATTTAAAAAGTGCTCCGTGTAATCTGCTCCTTGCTTACCGTGACCCACAGAATATAAAAAGGAAAGAAAAGTCAGAGCTGTAAATGTAAACGTTAATTGGAGTCCTTCCGGTCAAAGTGTATTGTAGCAGATGGGAAGTCTGTGATCTACGTTGTGACCCTGGTTCAAAATATATTCTTTAGCAGTGATGCTGGAGGCAGCCTCGGTGACCTCATCAGCCTTTATTCCGTCCGCAACAGGCTTCTGTGTACAACAAACTAGTTCTGATTAACCCATTAGCAGCTGACGAGGCAGCTATTTCCATATATAGGTGGTGGAGACCTAAATCAGAGCAAAAAGGAGAATATTTATTGGTTTAACATCTGCCTGCAGGCCAAAATCACAACTCCAAGCGATTGCTAATGTTGCGCTGTGTCTGCTGGATGTGTGAAACTGTTTGCTAACACATAAGCTACAGCAACTAAGGTTAGAGTATGTCAAGGTTTTTTATCATTGACAGTCTTGATAACGATGAAGCTTTTCCCATGTAAAAAAAAAAAATGATATTAAATCAACCAATCAAAGTTACAGAGAGTTGAAAAATGGACCTTTGGTGATTATTATGAGTGTTCTAGTAATGACTAGTTTCTTGGCGAATGGGTCGAATGCTTGGGCCCAAGGAATATATAAAAGAAGGAAAGGTCATCACATCATCCTGACATTGCTAGTACTTGTATAAAGGGCCATATTTTATACATACTCTGTATATTTATAGAGGTATATAGAATTAGGAATAATAGGAAACACTATCAAGAGAGCTGGCTAACGTTTATTGGCTAATATTATTAAATATCATTATCAGTTTGATTGTTTGTTGGTTTTTGATAACAAAGATGCTCTATTACAAATCAGATAAATGTAGAACACTACCAACTTGGCACCAATGTGAGCTCAGTGATGTAAAGACCCTTGTTTTTTTTGCTTTGCCCCAAGAAGTGCTGCTTGTATCGTTATACCTCTACGGTTGACTCCAGGGAGTTTGGTTGTTATGCCGTGAATGAACTGAGGAATGTAATTATAATAAAACAATTATAATATTAACTTAAATTGCACACAATTTTATACTGTTTTCTTTGGTCGCTTGCAGTACAACCACCAAGAGTGAAGTAGAACGAATGGCTGGCTCTCAAAATATGCAAGTGACATACACACACACACACACACACACACACACACACACACACACACACACACACACACACACACACACACACACACACACACACACACAGACAGATTGCTTCCTTTACAGTTAGATGATTTATGCAGATGTGATGCAGAGCGAGCCATAAATCTCTGTACACTCAGTAACCTGTGTGTTACCTGTTGACTGAACTAGGCTAATGAATGATCAATGAGCTGAGCGTCACGAGACCCGCAGCACAGTGAAGTTATATCACAACACATGACCTCAACACACACACACACACACACACACACACACACACACACACACTTTAGAAGGGATGCTCCTTTTTAACGTGCAAATGCAAATGAAGCCGCTGTGCGTTTGGCTCTTCCCGCTCTCACCACTTCATGGCCCCGTTGGGAAAAACCCATGAGGGTTTACATCATCCTGCCCACTAACACCTCCACTCCCACTCTATCTCCATGTGTTTGTATTTTAACAGCTCTCCCGACGCTGCTTCATTATTCAACGCTTTCTCTGACATATTTTCTGATCACTTCTTTCTACAATCTGAGGAGGCCTGCAATTAAGAAGTCTTTCTGCGTTTGTTATTGTGCTATTTGATAATTATTTGTTTCAAAAGTTTGGGGGAAAAAAGTAGCGAATGAAAAACCTTATCTGTACTTTTTTCAACTCTCTCCAAAGTGCCGGGGTTGTTGAGAGTTTAAAGGGAGGGGTAAAAACACACACTAAGGTGCATTTAGGAGATGCTACCGGACGGGACGCCTCACCCACGCATCACCCATTTGCACCCATCAGAAAGCAGAGATGGCTACAGGGAGGAATGTGTGTGTGTGTGTGTGTGTGTGTGTGTGTGTGTGTGTGTGTGTGTGTGTGTGTGTGTGTGTGTGTGTGTGTGTGTGTGTGTGTGTGTGTGTGTGTGTGTGTGTGTGTGTGTGTGTGTGTTGAGGAAAACTGTGGGTTTTGACTTTGGAAGCCATTTTTTTTTTTTTTTTTTTGGGTTGTTGAACACCGGCACCACACTGTTTGGTCTTCCAAAGAGGTGCACAGAGGCAGAATTATTGCATATTGCCTATGACAGTGATAACGACGCGCCGCATATTGGGATTATACTGCCGTGTGAAGTCTTGGCACCCAGCCTATTAAATATGCATGAATGTTTGAAATGAATTTTGGAGGATTTTTTCCCCCCTCTTCATTGTCAAACTATATAATCATATTCCTGTCTATTAAAATTCGGATGAATAATTTAAATGTATGACAGCAGCCAGGCTCTGAAAAGAGAAGGTTTCTGTTCAGCAGCTGGCAGACAAGGTTGCTTTTGATGAGCGATGCATGCTAAATTGACATTGTTGTGGTGGTGGTGGTGGTGGGGGGCGAGAAAAAAAAAAAGGCAAAGCAAAACAATAAAGAAAGAAAAAACAAGCCGCCGAAAATTTCACCCCTGTGAAATTTGACGCCACGACTTCAAAAGTGTGACACAGAAAACATATTGGCAGATATGAAATATTCAGCAAGGTTACAGCGAGGCTGCAGCAGGTGGAAGCGCACGTTCTGTTGGAAAAACACCTGTCAATCTGAGGTCGTTTCATACGCTTTAATACGAGTCAATGACTTTATCGGCATGACAGTTGTTGCAGAAACCAAGTGCACAATGTGGGCTACATTTTAACAAACAGAAAAAACAATCCTCAGCTTCCCAAAACCAAACACTCGTACTCTGTGTGTGCACACGTGGAGATTGACGGTGACGGCAGATTAAATCGTGTCGCTCTGTATCGAAAGCGTCCTCAGTGTGTTTGTCCTGTCGGGGAAACTTCACCAGAACAAAAAGGGAAAAAGATAAAAGAGACAACATACATATTGAAAATGAATGTAAAGGACAAATGGAAACCCTGAAAACATGTCAAATTATAATAGCTGTGTTTCCAGACGCTGTCTATTCATTTAGCTGAGTTTAATAAATGTATGGCTTCCTTTTCAAAAAATGACAACACAAATGGTGTTGTCTTGTACATTTTGGAGAAAACATAACTCCAGTACACAAAGTGCCATGTTGTTGGACCACTCACACACAAGTCAGGGAGCTGGTTGACGTGGATTAAGGGGTAAACAAAGTGAAAGACTTTAAAGGGACAGTTCACCCCAAAATCAAGATATACATATATTTCCTCTAAACTATGGTGCTATTCATCAATCTAGATGGTTGTGGTCTGAGTTGCAGAGTGTTGTAGATATTGGCCAGAGAGACGTCTACCTTTGCTTTCATATAATTGGACTAGATGTAACTTGTTGCTTGTGAAAACTTGTGAATACTTGCATACAAAACTCAACAGCAATGTTTCTTTCCAGAAATCAGGACCCGTTAACTCAAGATCATCCACAGACCTTGTAGAACATCAACTCCTGGACACCAGTCTCGTGAAAGCATGAGATGTAAACAAACAAACACAGGACTTTCATCCAGGAGACCGCACGGGGGTATTTGACTAGTTGGGAGTGAGAATGTGTTGAACACCAGAGACCAGGATTGAAGTCTTGTGTTTTTCATGTGTGGTTATGTTTAGGCCACAAAAACACTTTCACTAAGAAACAATGATTCTGGGTGTACATTTTTTAAGAGTTCTATAAAAATGTTTGTGAACCAAACAGTAAATGTGCTTGAAACCAATACAAAAGAGACTAAAAACATTCTTCATTATTTTCGCACTGAAAGCTATTCATTTCACATTACATATTATATTTAACTCATTGTACCTATAGAAAAAGTATTCATCGGTGAATCTTTAAAGACATTTGTTTTAAATAGTAACAATAAAAGCAAAGAAAAAAATCATTAATCATCATCATTGACATTTTACTACCAAGATAAAATAAAGGTACAATACATTAGATATATGACTCTTCAGACTTTTTCCTTGCTCTGAGAGCTGATGCAGAAGATATACAAACTCCTGTGTCGGACCAGACTGAATCTTATATACATAGATATGGGGAATGAGATGGACTGGATGTGCACACACAGAGATGGAGAGATAGACCGCGGATGTGTGCGTGAGAGTCTGAGGAGACGGCAGAGTGCAAGCTTGAAAGCAAATGCAGAAATTGGAGATATAGCTGTGGGTGGAGGGCAAACTAACTTTGAACATTCATTGCAGTGAAGTTATTATCCGTCCTCTCTAGAGGTCACAGCCGAGGCTGCTGGGAAGGCTTCTCAAACAGGGAAAAAAAACTCACCCACATATTGAACTCGCAGAGCACGATATGAGCCTTCACTTATTCCCCAGACTTCAGAGGAAATGTCCTTTATACCCTTTTCTACCAAATTTAGTGGCATTAAGCAGTTTTTTCAGTAGTCAGTAGACGGGTTTGACTTTCTTGTTTTCTCTAGTGTGTCACGTCCAGGCGGAAACCTCCAGTTCTGCCAAGTGAAGCCAATGCGGAAGTGTCTTAAAACCTGCATTCTCTCTGCTGTCCACCAGGGGGCGACTCCTCTGGTTGTATAGAAGTCTATGAGAAAATGACTCTACTTCTCTCTTGATTTATTCCCTCAGTAAACATTGTAAACATGAGTTTATGGTCTCAATCTCTAGTTTCAAGTCTTCTTCAATACAGCATGATGTTCATTTAGTAAATGATGCTCCATTTAGAGTCAAACAGACCATAAAGCAGGGTATTTTTTTATATGACCACCAGAGGGGGCAAAAGTACAACATTTTCATTTTTATACTTTTTTACTTTAATAGAATATATTTAATAATCAAAGCTTCGACACCCTTCTTACAAACAATGCAGAATTGTATTCACAGTATTTTGTAAACAATTTTCGCACTTTCTTGCCGAACTTGCGCTTACAAAAATCCTTCAAATCTGCTAGAAGTTAAATAAAAAGTGCAGATTGTGTGTATCCACCTTCCAGTCTCTGTTGGGTTTTATTGTGGATCTCCAATAACAGTATATTATTTACAGTAAGCAGTAATATGACATATATATATACTGTTTAAACTCTTCAATAAAATGAATTACGAGCTGTTTTATTTAATTATTCATTGTATTATTTAACACCAACTGACTTCTGGGAGACTGGATAAAAGTGCATTATAGTCTTTGGTAAGTGCATTACATACAGAGTTTAGACTTACAATAGGGGTTAAAGGTGATCATAAAAACATACAAACATTTCTTCAAGAGTCTTTTGTATATGTTCTGGCGTGAGAATGGGAATCAATCCCATTCAAAAGCTCCGTACCCACCCGCTGTGGGGCTATTAACAGCCAGAAAGCAGCTCGATACTGAACCCACAACACCTGAACAACAGAATTCACAGCCAATAACGTTTTGAACCCAGCAGCCTCACGTCTCCTCTCAACATTTAACTTATATATACAAGTATAAATATATAAATATATATATATATATATATATATATATATATATATATATATACAAAAGTACGTATATGAACATAAAAACACAACAACAATGAAATGGAATTAAAAGAGCAGAATGAACATCAAAGACAGATTTGTGTTTCAAACCTGCTGTTGAGGGTCTGAGACTGTTTTTCTCTGTATTCACTATTTTAGTAGTTGTCTACATGGTGCATTGTCTTTTTTGACACATCCTGTATGTTTACGTCTTTGTCTTTTGAAGTAAAGGGAATGGAGAATGCATTTAATGTGTTTTTTGTGTTGGACCATCTGCACTGTGCATGCACTTCATTCGTGATCGTACACCTCACGTATCAACCCATTCAGCACCAACTGTTCCTCTGGAGTCCTCCGCTCAATAAGTTGGCAACAAATGCAAAAACCTGCGAGATCAAAGAGAATATCAGGCCGCTAATTCCACTTCAGATCAGAGAGCAAGATCTTCAAATTAGGTGCAAGGTTTTGAAGTAAACGCTGTTTTGCCACCGAGTTTCATTTATTTGCAGCTCCAGCACCCTAATTGGCCCCAGAGGTGAGGAGGAGAGAGGAAGGGATTGGGCGGGGGTTTGCAGACCCAGAGCCAGCTATCCATCTAATATGTGCGCTAATAAAACAGTCTGGGGAGAAATTGACATTTCGGTGCAAAAAAAAGCGAGGACGTGTAAGATCGGCTAGTGGCCAAGCAAAGAGCCCTGTGGGACTCTGAAAGCAAACTCAATATTTCACATCATATTAATTAGACTCTGCATAACAGATCTTCAGACCGTTTGTCACAAAATATTTGCAGACACAGAATTTGACCTCTGTTGCACATGCAGAATGTTTTCATCCTGACGAAGCACCTGCATGAACAACATTGATGAGGATACAGGTTCCTTGTTGCTGTTTCAATGGGTTTTTTTTATGTTTTTATGGGGGTTTTTTTACACAGGATGCAGTGGCAGTAATTGCTGTTATCAAATGTCTTCATACTTTAATACATGCAAACCACAATGTTAGGTGGTGGCATTTTGGCTCGCACCGGCCAGCGTTATCAGTGCCGAGGGTTTTATCACACAACACCCTCTCCGTGCTTTTATCACTCCGCTCGCAAAGGGCAAATAAAGGTTGGGTATTTGATAAAATAAATTATCACGGGTTGTTTACTTTAAGCACGGTCCGTCCACAGAGCCGTGCATTCCCTCTCAATTCAGCAAAGCAAGCCTTCTTTTGCAGCCAGGGTAATAAAAGGTGAGCTGGGTGGGGCTGTTTGTGTCTGGAAAGTTGTATTTCAATGAATAAAATCTACTGTAATTTGGAGATATTGAACCATACATAGTTGCAATTTGTCTCCCTGAAATGGGATTGATTTGGGAAATGTGTGGAATTAACGCATCATGTGCAATCGAATGTGGTTACTGCAGAACTCGCGATGCAAAGCAAAGATACAAGTGACTGTTGAATTATTTCATTTATGTCAGCAAGCTGTTGTTGGTATTTTCATTTTTTTTTAAGCTGTGATAGCAGCATATTAAAGGCATTGCATGTTTAGTGGTTGGTCATATTTGTCCTATACTTTTGTTTAAACTTATTACATTTCCATCATCCTCAGCTGCACTTTGTTCACACACTGATCTAACATGATGAACATGGTAGACATTATACTTGCTTAACATCACCATGTTAGCATTGTCATTGTTAGCATCTTGATGCATCACTTGTATATAGAGCACCACAGAGCGGCTAATGTGGCTGTAGACTCTTATTTTGAAGGCCTTTACACACCGAAGGCTTTTTTTTCGTACTCTGAACGCTAATATATATTTTCGAATTGTTAAATACTAAATATAAAAACATACGCCATAGTGTACAAAAACAAGGGGACTCAGGAGTCCAAACAAAGACAGCAAAACCTCGTAACTCCAGACAAAGGCGGTGTATACCAGATCAACTCCTTCCATTCTTACCTTTCACAATAAAAGCCCTGGGTTTACCAAATGGAGCTAAAATTCACCCAGAGCTTTGTTGACCTGGCTGTGGTTTAAGGGCGTCCATTGGTGAGGTTGCAACCAACTCAATACCCAGTGTGCGAAATACCAGGTGGCAATTGTGGGGGTCCAGTCTCGGACCCCGTTAGACCTCCCCTCACCCCGCCCTTTCCAAGCGTGTCAGAGAACACGTGTGTGTTTTGTCCATTCTGGGCTACTGTAGAAACATGGCGGTGCAACATGTGAAGAGGACCCACTCCTCATGTAGATATGAAGTAATCATTCTAAGCTAACGGAAAACACGACAATTCGTATTTCCAGGCGATTATATACCAGTGACAACACAGTGATGAATATTACGTTTCATTTCTGGCAACTAAAACACCCTCAATTCTGGCCCTTTAAGTACAATATATCCTTATCTAAGAAGCTTAACCTTGAAAAACAGCCCCCAGATAATTGTAGACAGTGGACCGGACTGTCTTTGTGCTTTCGGCCATATACAGTGTGTAAGACAGTAAGTAGCAAGTGGCTGCTTGGGGAGGAAACATCCAGACTCAGCAAGCTGTCGCTGGATAACAGAGTTGTAAAAGACAGAAGTGAGGAGGAGCGTGAGAAGCCGGGGTTTTGTTTTCCATCTGACACTGATGGATAGCTTAAGCCTGGATGAACCGGCGTCTGGACAGTCCGGACCTTTATGAAATCCTCAGGATTACTTGGAGGAAGGAGCACATCAACACCAAGTCACTCACATCCCCTGACTACAACATATACTGTATGTGGAGAGGAGAGACTGTATTACATTTGCATTGCACTGGAGGATTTGTTATTCTGCGTGTCGTATTACACAGCTTTGTTTGTAGCTTGTCCGCCATGTATTTACTACTTTATTCAAATAAGGGCTTTATAGAGGCGTATGTAATCCTTCAGTTGACCTTAAAGTCACCATGAAATGGAAAAAACAACTTTTTGAAAGTTGTTTGCTAATTTTTTTCACACAACAGTATAATCCTATGTAACAGTAAGTGTCAAAATATGAAAAAACAAGAAGAGTGTTTTCTCCCTGCTTGAAAAAAACAGCAGGGAGCTGATGCTTTTTGTTGAACGTGTGGAAATAAAGCTCTTTTATATCTTTGAAATCTCACCTTATTAAACTTTTGATTGATCCTCCTTGCATTACGTCCTGCTGCAACATCCCCATTCAACGCGAGAACATCAAATTAACGAGCCAAAATGCTTTTTCACCTCCTGTAGATTGAAGATATGTGCTTTGCATCTGAATATGGCATTATGTGAAATTACGACACAGATAAAAGTAAAAAGGAATAACTATTTACGAGCTGCAGTGTTATGAAACCAATGAAACCCACTGTTTCAATTTGACTAAAGAAAGTCCTTGAACTAGTGAAATTCCACTGAAATTATGTCACATTTTACTTTTCATGCAACCAGGTTGTTTTTGAAGATGAATATTTTTTGCAGCGTGTGTCTTTCACCCACGCTTTGTGTGATCAAGGTCTTCCCTGATGAAGAACATGCAGTGGCAGACTGGAGCCAGCTACCATGTTGGAGGACGCTCCTGCTCTGTCAAAAAAAACCTCAAAACTCAATGCCAACTCAATGCCTCCTCACCAAGGCCTGCTATTCATGCAGCTGGAAACTCTCCCACATGCTGTCAGTGGAAACACAAGGGATGACCGTGGGCTTTTTTTCAAAAGATATTTAAAAAGAAAAAAGAAAAAGGAAACAGAAAAGGCAGAACTGTTGCTGTCAATGCGATCAAAGGGATTTTGGCAGGGAAGAGGGAAGTTTCACACGATGATTGGGCGTCCATAAAAAGAGCTTAAGTCATCGTGAGTGTGCAGTCCTTCATGTTTGGTTTGTAGTGACTATATCAAACCTCTGAAACCTTTCTGTGATATTCTTTTTGGTCGTCACATCCTAGCGTAGGGAGGATGGAAGGACAGCAGCCGATGCTCCATCCTCTCCTCTGCAGAGGATTCCCCTCAGCTTCATGTTGAGTTACTAACTGCTGCCTCACAGTGACTGATTTTCCAGATATTGAAGAAGAACGTTGCACCTTCTATGACATACCTGGTCTTGAAATGCATACTGCAAATCATATACATAAACTAATCAAGCACCACCTGATTTTAGGTGATTTCTTTGCTGATTTCACAATGATTTTTATGCCCTGCTGTACCATCCGTACAAACACGCTTTATGCAGCTGAGTTTTGCACAAACATTGTAAAGGATATTTTAAATCCTTGTTGAAACCCCAAAGTTTACAACCACAATGAAATGTCGGTCTGAAATGTGAGGCAGCATGTGTGAAATGGTGCAAGACACATCTGATATGATCCATTAGATTTAACAGTGCAGCCATACAATAATAGGGTATTGGGTTTGAATACACCGTGCATGAGGCTGAATTACCAAATGGGATGAGTCTTCCCCAGGGCCCCTTAAAAAAACATACATTTACTGCAAAGCAATGGGTTTATGGGACTTTGATTACTTGTAACAGAGATGTTATGACATGATAAAGGCCAAGGTGGGTCCTGCTTTATCGCCTAATCTTGAGAGTCTACTTTGAAGAGCGTCCCCGTGCCAAGATCTAGTCATGAGACCTACATCGTTCCAGCCGGCTTTACTTACAAGGTGTATATTTGTAATATGATTTTGGATTAATCATATTACCACACAGTGAACCTGGAGCAGGGGTAGTATTCTATCACCAGGAATGGAGGACATAATGAGGGCTCAGCAGTTTCTTTTTGTCCCACGGCCCTCTAACAGATATGACCAAGCAGTGTATGTATTAAATAAGGAAAATACAGAATGTATGCATCTCATGTTGGTCTTTGAAATGTAGCTTTGAAGCTAATCAAATAAATAAATAACTCTTCATTCATTTAGTGGAAATGAAAATGAAGTAAAAGAAGAAAGGACAGGTTGAATAAAGATTTCTTAAGCCTACAGACTAAACACAATCTTGTAGCATGTCAGTGATAGAAAGTTATTTTGACACAGCAGTGAGTCATTTGCAGACTATAAATAAAGTCTGGAAGTGGTTACAATAAAATTCAGGAACTACCAACTACCAATCATAATAGGAAAATGTACTAACTAATGTCCTTCTCAAGAAAACCTTCTTGGAAACAGATTATTTATTCAGTTTTCAAGCTCTAGCGTACGTAAATATTTGTAAATATGATTCAATGAAAACTGAAATAAATATGAGAGACTGTATGCCATTTTTTTATTTACACAATAAATGTTATTCAGTTACACTTTCATAATATGTTTCCTATTTTTATCTACTTTGGGACCCCCTGAGAAAAAGTGTCACATGATTAAAAAGTTACTAACCAAACTATACTTTTGTGACTTAATTGGCTAAACATGATCATACAGCGACACCTGCTGGAAGAAAGACTGTATTACAACACAGTGGAAATAATGGAAGATTCAATTCAATTCAATTCAATTCAGTTTATTTTGTATAGCCCAGAATCACAAATTACAAATTTGCCTCAGAGGGCTTTACAATCTGTACACATGCACAAGATGAATTTTAAATTAATTAACCTTACATTGTAAATTTTTATTCTGTACATTTTTATTCCTGTTCTATCTTTATTTTGTTGTATAGTATGTGTATTTATTGTCTGTGTAGTTGTATAGTATGTGTATTTATTGTCTGTGTAGTTGTATAGTATGTGTATTTATTGTCTGTGTAGTTGTATAGTATGTGTATTTATTGTCTGTATTTATTGTCTGTGTAGTTGTATAGTATGTGTATTTATTGTCTGTAGTTGTATAGCTGTATTTATTGTCTGTGTCTGTGTAGTTGAGCTGCTGCAACACTTGAATTTCCCCCATGGGGATCAATAAAGGAATATAATAAATTGCAAAAATTTAATGAAAACAAATTTTACATCAGCTGGTGTTAATTATTATAATTAAAATATCAGTGCCCTTCAAAAAAACTCCCTATACCAGTCATGTCATATATAACCAATCACATCTTCCCTTCATTCCAGCTCGACCAATCAGAATCGAGCATGTTCAGAGGTGGGCGTTCAGCTCACGGGTGTCCAAAGTTGCTGTAGAGCTCCATTGCGGATGGATGCGCCTAATCAACGCAGAGCGCGGCTGTGAGATCTGTCTACTGCGCAGGTGCGGCGGCCATTTTATGATGCGCGCAACTGTCCAAATGTTGCAACTGCGCTGCTCCTGAGAGGACACATGTTCAGGATGCACAGCCGGAACAATGTGGCTTTATTAACAACAGAGGATTAAAATTGTGTTGTTTTTTTGAGCCGAACATTTATTGTTATATATAATTTAAATATTCAGCAAAAGAAAAAAGCAATGTTTCGACAAACGAAGGCGGTTCTCCGGAAACTTCGACATCTGAGGTAAATAATAAGTAATAAGCGTGAATGTACTCTTTGTTGAGTGTTGCTAATTCATTAAATGCAATTTGTTTGTGCTGTTTACGTCATAATGTCGCGACAACATTCACTGGATAAGAAAAGGATGCTTTGACCTCTGTGGAAATGTTGCATTGTTTTATACTGATGCAACCGCACATAGGAACCAATGTTCAGCCTCCTGACAGCAGTCTCCACACGAGCCCACATTGGTGTAACACCGCGTTATGTTACCATTCATTCTATATGTGTGTGTGTGTGTGTGTATATATATATGTGTGTGTATATATATATGTGTGTGTGTGTGTGTGTGTGTGTGTGTGTGTATATATATATATGTGTGTGTATATATGTGTGTGTATATATATATATATGTGTGTGTGTGTGTGTGTATATATATATATATAGTATATATATATCAATACTATATATGTAATATATATACATATATATGTGTGTGTATGTGTGTGTATGTATATTTATATATATACATATATATATATATATGTGTATATGTATGTTTACATGTATGTATATGTATGTATACACATATATATAAAACTGTTATACTAGGGTGGGTATATATATATATATATATACACATAAATATATATATAGTTGAGTGTCTTCCGTATTGTCTGACACATCCACACAGTATATATAGCATATATATATATATATATATATATATATATATACGGAAGACACTCAACGCTGTAAAATCTGGAGATACGAAATCTGCTTTTGTTTGTGCAAAGATGGGCGATTTATTCTTTATGCTATTAACTATTTTCTTCTCCCAGTTTTAATGGACAGCAGCATGCATGGAGGCTCAAGAGCACTTCAGCAAAAGAGAGGGCAAGTCAGTACCAACCAGGACAGAAAATCAATGGATTTACAGTCAAAGAGGTAAACTTAGCTTGATTATAAAGTAATGTATGAAAAATACTCTGCAAGTAAATCAGCCATTTTCTGGTTGAATTTTAAAAGGACGAACCATCAATTATGATTTAATTGTACAACTTTGTTCAGATTGCTTCAGATCAGACCTTGACCCTTAATGGAAGTGTCTACTTCTATCAAACAAATGGTAATTTAAGATGCTAATTCTGTTTTTGTTTTTTTCACAGGTTGTAGTTGTCCCTGACTTGTTTCTCACAGCAGTGAAGTTAAGCCACGATAAAACTGGAGCTCAGTACCTCCATGCAGCCAGAGATGACTCCAATAACCTCTTCAGGTTGGTTGAAATGTGTTCCAGCACTACCACTTATTTATATATTTTCTCCGTATTCACACTTAACCGCAGCATGACTTTGAAATGGTTTGTTGATACAACAGCAGCTTAGTATCAGCACATCCTTGTACAAAAGAAACAAACGCTCAGATGTTTCTTATACTTGTTTCAGTGTCCAGCTCAGAACGACCCCCATGGACAGCACGGGGGTCCCACACATCCTGGAGCACACGGTGCTTTGTGGATCTCAGAAGTATCCCTGCAGAGACCCTTTCTTCAAGATGCTCAACAGGTCGCTGTCCACCTTCATGAACGCTTTCACAGGTACAGAACATTAATCTGGACCTAAATGTACCAAGAGACCTGTGAGCAAAGAAGTTGGAAAAATGCATGTTTATAATCAATAGGAAATAAACCAGTGACGAAGGATGTAGTCCGTTTGACTTTTACCGTTTGAATGCTTGTACATGGAAACAATTTAGTGGTTTAGTTAACCAGTAGTTTTTATAATAGTTCTTAATAGTAGGACTTACTCTGTTAGACTTGTCCCAGTAGTATAGATTTTACAGGCCAGAATATATTGATATATATATATATTTGTATTCCAGCTGGTATGTTTGGACTCTTTTAAAGTTGAATTATAGTTATTTAAGTATTGAAAAAAAAAAAGTTTGATTGAACATAATCTTCCGTCATTATTTCCCTATTCAGCTTTAGAAGAAAATAAAAAGAGTTCCTCATATTTTTGGGTTCAGCTTTAGAAGAAAATAAAAAGAGTTCCTCATATTTTTTGGTTATTTCTTATGTTGTTGATGAGCTTTTTGCATGTGTTTGTGTCTGTTTGTTTGTTTGCTTCCTTGTGAACAGCCAGTGACTACACCATGTATCCGTTCTCAACCCAAAATGGGAAGGACTTCCAGAATCTTCTGTCTGTCTATCTGGATGCAGTTTTCTTCCCTTGTTTACGAGAGCAGGATTTCTGGTGAGTTTTGACTAAATGGCTCACTTTAATCTCACAAAGTACATAGCCAAAGCTAACTTTTGTGATTTAGTCTTTTAACATTAAGTTTCTCACTGTTTTGCCTAACAGTAAACAGACCAATAATTAGAAAAGATCACTTGGCCGGTCTGTAACGGTCTAGTTTGACTCTGTATGTCTTGATTTCTCAGGCAGGAGGGCTGGAGGTTGGAGAATGAAAACCCCACAGATCCCAACTCCCCTCTGGTGTTTAAAGGAGTGGTGTTCAATGAAATGAAGGGAGCTTTCGTAAGTACACACTTTCCCAGTCGGTGTCATTGATATTTCATATGCACAACAAATATCTGTTCTATACAATGTTTTGTTAGGTATTGTCACGGTGTAAAATCGGCAACATTTTATCCAGAAATTAGTTTGTCCTACTTATTATACTAATACATTCATGTAATGTACAACTACAACACAGATAAACAGTTTTCTTTTTGCTTTTCTTAAAGAAAATATATTGTGATCAAGTAAAAACAAAGCAAAGCTGCACAAGGAAAACAAGGACAAGGACAGATAAAAACATGAACCACGGAACGCATCTGGTCCGACACCCAGTGACTGAGGGGACTGTTAAGAAAAACAAACGGACAATTCTTTCATAAAATACAATTTATTGATATAACCATGCAATATCCTCAGCTAGATAACAACAACGGCATAATGCTACTGTTTCCAAATAAAAAAATATTGGTATTAATCAGAGCACTCACATAACAAAGCAGTAGCAGGGCACTAAATATATTTTGAATTTATGAAATATTCTCCGTCAAATCATCCGGGCAGGGTCTGTAGAAACAGCTGTTTGTGTCTCTCAGAATCTGACATAATAATTTGTGAGTGTCTTCGTGTGTTTTTTTTATTTTTACAGTCGGAGAACGAGCGCGTGTACGCCCAGCACCTCCAGAACAAGCTGTTTCCAGACCACACCTACTCCGTGGTGTCGGGAGGGGAGCCTCTAGCCATCCCCGACCTCACATGGGAGCAACTCAAACAGTTCCACGCCACACACTACCACCCCAGCAACGCCAGGTAGAGCAACGCACACTCACACAGCCTGGAAGAGAACAGGAAATATGTAGTGTTATGTTTCTATCAACTCCTGCAGATCATTCTGGTATTTGTTGTTTTTTAAAAAAATATTTTCTGCTAGTTTAAAGCATAAACCCAGTGTCATGGTGTCAAACGTTTGAAACAGACAGTCAGTTTTTTTCCCTCTCCATCCATATGATAAAAGAAAAAAGAGTTCTTATCATTCTTAAAAAGACACATGCTGCAGTGACGGGACAGAAAACATGCAGCTTTTAAGATTTGACTTATTTGTTTATAAAAAAATTCCCTAAAAGAAACTTCAATGCATTCTTCAGATTCTTCACTTATGGAGATTTGCCGTTGGAGCAGCACCTGGAGCAGATTGAACAGGAAGCTCTGTCCAAGTTTGAACGCATCAACCCGAACACCGAGGTCCCGTCCCAGCCGCACTGGAGCAGCCCTGTGAGTTCATAATACAGATATATATTAATATTATTATTTCACATCATCATGTATTTTAATTATCACTTGCATGCATGGTTCCATTGTTTTTATTTTTAGAAACAGAAATGTGTTGAATAGTCAGTGTGATCTCACTGTGAGTCTCCTCGGTTTCCCAGAGAGAAGACCATGTGACCTGCAGCCCTGACGCCATGGCTCCAGATCCAGCCAGGCAGGACACGCTGTGTGTGAGCTACCTGCTGGGAGAGTAAGATCACATCATCGCTCTCTTATCTCCTGCTGGGTTTCACAGACATTTGTATTTTCTCATTTTAGTAGGATGGCATTTATGAGATTCTGAACTACAGATTCTGCATCCTCTGTTTTTTCTGATCTCATTTGACCCTTGTTCCAATCGTTGAGTTGACAGATTTTCAGGGGGTTTCTTCCTAGAGTTCTCTTTAAAAAGTGAAGCCTTGACTCTGCTCTGTTATTCAGTAACACCTGATCTCTTCTGTTTTCTCTCTGCAGCATCACGGACACCTTTGAAGGATTCACCCTCGGCCTGCTCTCGTCTCTGATGATCTCTGGACCAAACTCTCCCTTCTACAAGGCTCTCATCGAACCCAAGATAGGAACCGACTTCTCTTCTGTCGTAGGGTGTGCACATTTGAGGCTTTGAGATAATAACAGCAAACCTGTAATTTACTCAGATGGGATCAGTTACGACTTGATTTCACTTGTGTGGTTGAAAAGCTAACTTATTGTCCAGCTCATCTTTGGGATAAAACAAATCATCTAAAAGGGAAATATCACCAACTTAAATGTGGATTTGAAATTAGCATTGATGCTAAATGTAGTCCGTAGAAGCCATACATTTTCAGCGTGCAATATATTGACTGAGAAAGCCGAGTTCTCCTGCTTGCAGAGCCGTGGTTGCAGTGCCTACATTTACCAGGATGCATTGCAAATGAGCTTCTGACGCCTGGAGGCTATATCCTCTTTTATGACTACAGCAGCTGCAGCCTTGGCATCTCTCTGCTACATTTCTTCTGCCGTATTCTCTGGCTTTAATAAATACAGCCAAAAAACATGTATCTTTGTCCATAACGTCCTCTCAACTTGTGTTTTGGGATTTCATTTTCGCTGTTGCAAATGTAGCTACAAGCGGAGAGAACGAGGAAGTAGCCTGAGATATCCTGTAGTTCTTTCTTGCAATCAACTACGTCACTTTCACTGCAAATGACGGAGTTGGATGCAGGAAGAGAAACATATTTTTCAGCTGCAATCTCAGCTTCCTCGGTCAATAGAGCAGCTACTGAGTGATTTATTTCCTCAGTCGACAACATTTATCATCAGCACCCTTTTGGAAATCCACATAAAAAGTGTTTGACCTCTTGTCTTTGATACAGTGCTGTTTAGCATCCATGACTTTCATGCAGAGCGTGTTGAAATGTCCCGTTGTGCAGATACGATGGCAGCACCAAGGAGGCGTCGTTCAGCATCGGCCTGCAGGGGATGGCCGAGGAGGACGCGGAGAGAGTGAAACAAATCATCAGCCAAACCATCGATGACATCATAGAGTAAGTACCCCCGTCATACTGGGTACTTTGGCTTTTATTTTATGGCTTGATATTAAATATGCACTCCTTGGTTTGAGGAGTACAACTCAAAGTTGCTGACGGAATAATTTATTTGACGAATCAAATCTTGGTTTAATTAAGCCATAAAATATTTGATGAAACTGTCTATCATTCAAATTTGCACTGGTTTAACTGGTATTACTTCTTTTAATATTGCATAATATTACATTTATGTTTTACATTTAGATTTCATGTGCAATATTTATTTTTATTATACAATGTGCAATATTTTTTCTTCTACTTCTTCTCAGTATCACTGACAAAATCACCCTCAATATCATGCTCTATATTACTTTTCTATTATAGTTTCTATTAGGCACTGGTGTTGTATGACTTCTTATACACTTTATATTTTTACTCTTGTATTAAATCTTTGTTGCTGTCATTTACTTTTACTTTATTTATTTAACTTACTCTTATTGTCAGTAAAACATCGTTCACACTTATGAACTGTTATTCTATTGTTCATATATGTTTATATATAAATAGTTTTTTGCTTTTATTTCTGTAATCTTTAATCAAACTCTGGCAGAAGAATTTTCCTCCGGGATTAATAAAGTTCTTTCTTATCTCATCTTATTAACTAGAGAAGGCTTTGAGGAGGAAAGAATCGAGGCTCTCCTCCATAAGATTGAGATCCAGATGAAACACCAGTCCACAAACTTCGGCCTGTCTCTGGCCTCGGTGAGTTCACTGCTGTTTATCTGGAACCTTCATTTTGTTTCCACAACCACAAGGACACTACGCGTATTTATAACTCCTCATGTGGGAGGTATGTTAGCAATACTGAGGATGTTTGTGAGCAAGAACTCTTCTAAAACTCTTGTTTTCCTTAAAAACATGTACACATACCTCAAAATGTTTAATTAATTATATATATATGGGCCTGAGAATAATTAATCATGCCATGATTTCCAGAGCAGCTGTTTTTATGTGTTTGTTTCCTCGCTGTTGACATTTAGTTTGTGTGTTTTTGTGTGTGTTTTAAAGTACATAGCCTCATCGTGGAACCATGACGGCGACCCGGTGGAGCTGCTGCAGATCAGCGACAGCGTTGCCAAGTTTAGACAAGCCCTGGAGGAAAACCCCCGCTTCCTGCAGGACAAAGTCAAACACTACTTTAAGGTGAATGAAACCAGCTCTATGCAGTTTAATGCAGAGAGAAAAAGGACCGACAGCAGATTCATACAGTATCTTGATGTGATAAACTGGAGGATTGCAGGATTGCACTGACTCCGAGGAGTTGGGAATTTTGAGACAGGTGGGAGAGAGAGAAGGAAAAACATACATTATGTACTTGAAATATTTATTTTTCACTAACAAAATATAATAATTGATAATCTGTAAACCCCAAATCATGTAAAGGCCAAGTATTGCAGGGGTGTTCTATTGTTGGACCTCTTAAATGGACATGTACAGACTGTTCCTGTAATAAAATGTAATCTTTTATCCATCATCAAATACAGTAAAACTTTATTTTCCAGTTGTATTTATCAGGTGACATCTCCCAGCATCCTCTACAGTAAGAGGTCAAAGGTCACAACAGCAGCCCTGGTGCTAGTCTCTGTCTCCAGTGGCTCTACCTCAGGCCCTCTAGTTGAATTAAAAGCATTAAAGGCTAATTCCTGCTTTTTTTCTCCCCCTGTCCTTCGGCCCTGCAGGAGAACACTCACAGACTGACTCTGTCCATGAGCCCAGACGAGGCCTACCTGGAGAAGCAGGCCAAGGTCGAGGAGGAGAAGCTCCAGAAGAAGATCGACGCTCTGTCTGACAGTGACAGAAAAGAGATCTATGAGAAAGGTAACGATTATTTCACTATGTGGGGGATTCTCTTATTTCCTCCTTAAAATTCACAAAGCATGAATCAATAAAAACTAATTATTTGTCGCTGTTGAACACTCTTTGATCCTAACCCTATGAAATCACAGAAAACTTTATTGGCTGCTTGGTAGGGCACTCACTATAGAAAATATTTTCACCTTTTCTTCGAGAGAAGGGTAGGAGGGGGCAATATTTTATTTTATAGATATTTTGCAGTACTTTACCAGTCTTTTTTATTAGTTTTTATGAACATTTTTACAAAAATAAAAGCAATTCCAACAGATAAACACAATTACTGGATAAAAAAGAGACAGAGCGTCATGTGAATATACAGAAAACAGGTTCTTTAAAGTTGAGCAAGAGTTGGCCTTCAATATTTAAGAAGTTTCTTCAGGGAATTAGCTCTCAATTCTTTTTTTTTCTCTCAGTATTTGTCGATTAAATTGAATCTGATCAAACTGTTGTAAATTCTAATTCTTGATATCATTGTTTTTTTTTCTTCTTGGAAAGGTCTGGAGCTGCTGGCTGTTCAGAGTAAAACCCAGGATGCCTCCTGTCTGCCTGCACTCAAAGTGTCCGACATTGAGCCCACGATCCCCATCACTCCTGTTCACATCGGCACTGCAGGTACAGCACACAACACACCACAGTCCATATGGTGTTTTTGGCATCATCAAGAGCGTTTGGTGAAACTCTCCTAATCTCCACAGACGGAGTACCGGTTCAGTTCTGTGAGCAGCCGACCAATGGCTTGGTTTACTTCAGAGCCATGTGCAGCCTCAACACGCTGCCAGAGGACCTCCAGCTTTATGTCCCGCTCTTCTGCAGCGTTATTACCAAGTGAGTTCATCGGTCCGTCTGTAAGACCAGAACCAGATCCATAATACACTGATAAAGTTTAGAATTTGTCATTTTTTTGTCATCTATCATGTTTGTTTCCCTGATTGTGTCCATACTGAATGTACAACTTCACAAAAAACATATTGGAGGTAGTTTTTATGAAGCAGATTGAGCCAGTTAAACTTTTTTTTTTTCATTTATTTTGATGTTTCTTTATCGATCACAAGTTGAAAAGAGATTATAGAAGTTTGAGGCTCCAAAAGACTGACGTGGATCTTTGGGAAAAATGCTGCACCTCAATATCAGTATTAGTTTTACTGTAATTAAAGACAGAAAGACAGTTTCCTTTGTGTATATTTAGACTGTAAAAGCTTCCCAGCATGCAAAGCACATGTTACAGACTGGATGTGTTTTCTGTTTGTGTGATCAGGATGGGCTGTGGAGCTCTGGACTACAGGCAGCAGTCCCAGCAGAAGGAGCTGAGGACAGGGGGCATGTCCGTCTCCACCCAGGTCACACAGGACTCCACCCAGCTGGACATGTACGAGCAGGTCAGTGAATCTGTGTCTGAAACAACACACCGAAGCCCAGAAAGGAAACCTACTGATTTCAATCCCTAGTGCTCTGTGTGCCGATAACATATCAAGGTCCTGCTGCAACCCAAATCAGAAAATCAGAAATGTCCAGACCCGGCCTTCAGTCCAGTTTGGGTCCCTGATTTCGGCCTAGTGCATGCTGGGATATTCCCAAGCCCATTGCCTCTCACAATGAATTTTGTGACTCTCATTGGCTCTGTGCTCTCTGTTTCAGGGCGTCCTCCTGTCCTCCTCCTGCCTGGAGAGGAACCTCCCTCACATGTTTCAGCTGTGGAGCGACGTATTCAACAGGTTTGTCCTCCAACACTTCCTGTCACCTGCAGCTAGAGACCATACTGACACGAGTTCAAGTTCCAAAAGCAGAAAGAAAACTGACCTTGTTCTTACATCCGTCAAATCTTCTAGCCCCCACTTTGACGACGAGGAGCGCCTCAGAGTGCTGGTGATGATGTCAGCGCAGGAGTTGGCCAATGGGATCTCCTACTCTGGTCACATGTACGCCATGACCCGCTCAGGAAGACACCTGACTCCTGCAGGATACCTCAACGAGACGTTTGGTGGGATGGAACAGGTACTGAGCAGTAAATGCATAAGAAGTGATGATAGTTTCACTGACCTTGTGTCTTTTGAATCCTGTCTATATCAAATAGTGGTGATGTGTGGTGGGGTGTTTGTGTTGACATCTGCTGATTCTGATCACTTTGCAACTGCATTTTAGCCAAGATCTGACCAGTTTTATAATATACAATAGAGCGAAGAAAATGCAAAAGTGACAAAAATGAGTTGTAAAATGTTCTGTTTGAATTTTGTTAAATCAACTAAAAATGTATTTGATTATTTTATCTCTGTTTTATTTACATTATTCAGAAATGTGTTGTGGTACTCTCATTAACATTGTGTTAATGATTCAATGCTGTAGTGATAAGACTCTTTCTATGGGAGACCATTGTCTTCATGAGCTACATTCTTTACATGTGCGAGAGATATTTCTTGTTTTTCTTTCCATTCTTTTTGCTTCTCAGTGCCGACAGTTTCTGTTTTGTGTTTTGATTATTTGAACCTCAGGTGAAGTTTATGAAGAGGATAGCAGAGATGTCCGACCTCAGCCAAGTCATCCGAACATTACCCAGGATCAAGAAACACCTTCTAAACCCTGACAACATGAGGTGGGTTTATATTTACTGCTGATATCATTTTTTATATGTTCAGTATTAGAAGCACAACTTACTGCTTTTTTTTTTTTTTTCAGTCTCTAGATTCAAGATCTCTACATTTATGTTTTTGCAATTACTGCAATTTAACAAAATGACTTTAGGGTATATTTGCTGCATATCATCTTCTACTTTTTTCACTTTTATTTCAAACATTTCCTCCACATAGGTGTGCAATCAACTCCACTCCACAGAAGGTGTCTGACACAGCGGCACAGTTGGAGAGTTTTATGAAGGAAGTCGCTGGTAACAGGAAAACACGCAAACCTGTCAGAACGAATATTATTAAGGTAAGATATCAACAGACTGGACCAATGATCAAGGCAAAATATGTGTCATATTGAGTTGTTGATTAAATTAAATATAATATTTTATTTTGCTTTCCTTGTTGATTTTTTTTATTGCTTCATTAAAGAGGCCCCTAGACCCCCTGGACAACTCCGGACTGAGCAGGAAACTCATCTCAGTAAGTTCATCATTGCATTTCTTTTTTCATTTCTTTTATGTTTATATATTCCTGCCTTATTGAGCTTACTATAATAAACAAAACAGGAGAACTGTACTTTTAGTTCTTAATATGTATTAAGATTACCAGTCTGGTGATGAGAGAAACAATGCTGTTATGATCAGGCTTGGGGAAAGACATTATTAAGATACCAAAAAAAGGAACGTTAAACTGTCAGTTACAGACAAAAAGATGTAATCAGATATATATATATACATACACACACACACATACATCTGAAAGTAAAGAACGATAATACTACCATGCACATGCAGACACATTACAACACTTTCTGACACGAGTCTCACCTTATGGCCCCTAAGGTTAGTGAATATGCCAATTATTGGACTTCTTGGATGATGACAGCATTTTAAGAGCTGTAAAGCAGAACTTGCACTGTACTGTGATATTTCTTCATAAACAAAATAATTTCTTAATAATTTCAGCATTTTTCTTTTCCCTTGTCTTGATTTGCACGTCCAAAAGTTACTGAAAGTAATCAAGTTACATCATGATATACTTAAATACTTCCATTCAGTTACTGACTTCATTTTGTATTTAACAGCTAATTAGTAATTCTATCAGAATACATATTTAAATGATCGCTTCAGACCCTGCTTATGATTCATGAACGCCATAGTTGTCTACAACATACTGTTTATAAAACGACTCTGTACGTGAGCACCGTTACTGTCTAGTCTTGTTCTATTAATGATGAAACCCTTCTGAATCAGGATCAAGCAGTTTCTGTGTTTTTACTCTTTCATTTCACTTTTTCAGGAGGTGAATTTCCAGCCGTGTCAGATGAAAACGTTCTTCCAGATGCCCTTCCCTATAAACTTTGTCAGCGAGAGCATTCGTACGGTACCGTTCACCCACGAGGACTACGCCAGGTAACCACACCAGTGACACCACACCAGTGACACCACACCAGTGACACCACACCAGTGACACCACACCAGTGACAAGCCAAGACACTAAAATGTTTATTTCTTATATCCTCAGTGTTTTCTCTCTCGCTGTCAGTTTGTGCATCTTGGCGAGGATGATGACGGCGAAGTTTCTTCATGGAGAGATCCGGGAGAAGGGAGGAGCCTACGGGGGCGGGGCCAGGATGGGAGGAGGTCTTTTCACCTTTTACTCGTACAGGTAGGCAGAGATTCAACACACTGAATTTACACAGCGTTGAAATGCATCTTGTCAAAAAACTGTATACAGAAATAGTGTACCATAATAATTACTAATTTAAGTTTAATATTTCAAATATCCATTACACATGCCATCTCATTAAGGGATCGTCTTTCTTTAGAAACAAGTTGGTTCATAAGGAACATAAGAATTACAGCTGCAACAATAAGCAGATTGCTAGAAAATGTATCCACAATTATTTTGATTAACGATTTATTTGTTTTAAGTCCATTTTTGTCTTTAAATTCTCTGATTCCATCGTTCTTCTTATTCTTTCTATTCTTAATCTCAAGTATTTGAAAGATGGATATCTTTGGGTTTTTGACAGTTTCTTTATCATAACAACACATTTAAAGACTCCACCCTGCTCTTATTTTGTTATTTATCATTGTCTAAAATTGTTTAACCAAACACCAAATTGATTATTGAGAAAATAATCTATATATAAAACAGTGATCATTTGACTTTCACAATGTGTTGAGCCTCACCTTTGTGTCTCATTCGTCTCTAAGGGACCCGAACTCGGTGCAGACCTTGTCTGCGTTCCGTAGAGGTGTGGACTGGGCCAAGTCGGGACAGTTCACCCAGCAGGACATCGATGAAGCCAAACTGTCGGTGTTCTCAGCCGTCGACTCACCGGTGGCCCCCGCAAGCAAAGGTGAGACTCCCACTGAGTTGAATCAGACGAATGAAGTGAGGGAAGCGAAGGAGCTGTTTGTTACCTTTTCACTTCAAATCTTCTGTGGCTACCACTGTTGCCTCCAAGAAAGAGGTGCCAGGTTCAATTCCCGGGCTGGACGGCCCTTCTGTGTGGAGTTTGCGTGTTCTTTCCGTGTCAGTGTGGGTTCTCTCTGGGTTCTCCGGATTACCCAGTGACCCTGAACAGGATTAGTGGTTAAAGATGATATATATGGATGTTTTTATAGTGGGGAAAAAAAGGAAAAGATGAATTATTAATGAACATAACCGTTTGTTGCAGCCTTCAATTGTGTGCTTTGTCTTTTTGAATTGAAGCAGTTTGGGTTCTGCTGCTTTAAACGCCTCGTGATAGTTTTATCAGCGTGTGTTTGTGTTGCAGGAATGGGTCGCTTCCTCAGCGGCGTCACAGACGAGATGCTGCAGAATCACAGAGAGAGACTCTTCGCCGTCAGTCACAAGAGCCTGGTAGAAGTGGCCGAAAGGTAAATCTTTTGACATCATTTTAGATTTGTTAAGAAACAGTAATGGAGATAGAATGAAGAACTAGCAATTCTGCATTATAAAGAGTTTAAATGAAGTATAAAACAAGTCTTGCTCTCCTGCAGATACCTCGGTGTCGGCCAGAGGACGTGTGGTTTTGCCATCCTGGGTCCAGAGAACGAGACGATTAAAAAGGATCCATCATGGCTCGTAAAATAATCTGATCAGCAGCTGTTTTATAAATAAAAACTTTACTGGACTCGATATGTTAGAGCGACAAGACGTACTATGTACTGATTATTTAAAAAGAATGGCAAAAAAGATGAAGCTTGTGTTGTAGTCCTAATCTGATTCTTCAGATTACAATTTCTCTTTTTATATATTATGTTGTGTACATATTAATGAAAATATCATAACATTACAGTATATATTGGAAAAACTAAATCTGAGTCGGCTCTTTATTTGTGGTTATTTTGTGATTGTGTTTTTCTCTGCAGTATTATATAGATTATGTGTTTCCTCTGTAGTTCAGGAAAATGATTTTATCTATCAGACAATTCAGAGAATATACGAATATTAATAACACAATTATTTAATGTTTGAAGTAAGACAAAATTAATATAAAATATTATACTATGACATTTTTATAAATGTTTTCAACATGCTATATTATGCTTTTTTTGGACATGCTATACTATGACTTTCCTTATTTGTTCTGGATTACTGCACTATGACTTTTCAGTGATTTGTTTTAGACATTCTATACTAGGACTTCTTTGTATTTTTTTTCTACATAGTATACTACCACTTTTTTTGTATTTTCTTTCAAAACACTGAATTTTCTTACTTGCTATATTCAATACCAAGTCTTTTCGACATGCTATACTATGACTTTTTACCATTTTTTTTATTCAACATACTATACTATGACTTTTTCATTATGCTATATTATTACATTTTCGACATACTATACTATGACTTTTCTGTGACTTTTTTGCAACGTGCTATAGTATGACATTTTCATGACACAGCACACAATTGCATTTTAATGACATGCTAACCTATGACCTTTCTAACGTTTTTTATGTCACACTATGACATTACTTAAGGGCATATTATACTAAGACAATTTTACGACGACTTGTGTGACGTAATATCAAACTATAACATTATTAGGAATCTTTTCTGGCATACTATACTTTTTAATGCCATTTTTCACAGCTCAGTATGATTAAAACATTAAGTGTTCCATGAATTTTATGAAATACTATAGAATCACTTTTTAATGACATTTTCATGACATATTTCACAATGACTTTTTTCTAACATACCAAACTATGACATTCTCATGACATACTACTACATTATTTACTTGATGTATTCTTCATAAAGTACTATACTATGACATTTTCATGACATACTGTACTGACTTCATGACATAGTTTACAATGACATTTTCGTCACATAATACACTGATTTTATGAAAATGTTATGCATGCTATACAATTTCTACTATGACTTTTCTATGACTATGTTATGACTTATGACATAATTATGCCATAATATACTATGATTTTTAAGACATAGTATACTATGATTTTCATGACATATCCTATTTTTGGTTTAACATTTTTTCATGACATACTTTGAATTCTGTATGCATTTATTAAGACAACCTATACTATGAATTCTGACTTTTTGGAATTTACACTTTTTTTGCACAGATAAGATGGTTGGTAATCGGATTGTGTTACATTTGGACAGACAAGGTTAGCAGTCTGTACAAGAAAGCAACAAACCCAAAATGTATCTTATAAAATCTCAATGACAAACACAATTTCATAACTTTCCACACAATAAATGCTTTATTACTCTGTGACAGGACACACACAACACACAGGCAGCACATAAAGGTAATGTTGCGTATTTCAAGTTTCAGTCATTTTCCACTTCTTTGCCAAACTACAGTAACAGCAGGACCCTACTCACAAAACCACGACAAAGATGCCAAATACAAAAGCCCAGGGTGGATACAAACGGCTAAGGCAACACCACACACACACACACACACACACACACACTCATACACACAGTTAGCAGGTGACAGGACACACATGCACACACACACACACGGCCAGCTCAGCTCACTTCTCCTCCTGTAGGTCACTATTTCAGTTTTACAATCAGGTTGGTAGACATTTCTTCGAGGTGTGAACAGGCGTCAGATTGACAACGTGTGATCCTCCTGGTTTATGTGATCTCTTTAAAAGCAGCTTTGGGGGAGAACATTGAATACGGGGCTCAAAGTGCTGTAGAAGATAATAAAAATGACAAAAAGCCTGACGCCACCCACCTCCGCCTCGCTGCAGTTACGCTCAACCAGGTGGTGAAAGAAAGAAATTTGATATGGCTACAAGTTCAGGACTAAAACTTGAATACTTATACAGTACATAATAAGGAGTGCTTAAATAAATATTTGGGGGTCTGGAAAATACAATGTCAGCTCTGATAGTTTGTTGAAACTCTGTTCAAAATGACCTACCCTCAAATGTAATCTGTCATTATCTAAATCTTCTCCATCATTATCTAAAAAATAGAAGATCCCTTCTATAAAGTGCCATGCTTTCACAATACAACTTTTTCTTTTTTTTAAATTACCATCTATCTTTGAATAAATCTACTTTAATGTATCTGCACTCAATCAGCGTGTGTCGATCAGTGATTGTTTGAGTGGCGGTCACTCCTCTGTGAACATGTCTGCAGCGGTGCCGCGGTTCAGACGGCCTCCGAGGCTTTGGTCTCTTTGGGTCTCACGCGGGTCACGTGTTCCAGCTGGCCGGAGTCGGACACGTCGTAGCTGGTCTTGTACTTGGCCAGGATCTTCATGAGCGGACGGAGCTTCAGCCACCACTGCTCTTTAGGGATCCTGTGGCTGAGCAGACACAAAAAAAAGTGAGATTTAGAAATCTCGTCCTCGTGTTGTTGTCTCCTCAGCCACATCACACTGCATTCGTCCAGAACACTTGTGTAAATTGACTCACACTCTGGCTATGAAATTCTATAATATTACCTTTTTTTATGGCTTATTTTATGACTTTTAAATGACTTTTTTAATGACATACTACGCTGACTTTTTGTTTGACATGTTTATAAAATATTATTCCATGACTTTTTTATAACTATGACTTTTTCTTTTGAGGAAGCTTTATTGTGACTTATTTTTATGACACGTTAATAAATAAATAAAACAATACATAAGACATAAAACAATAAATAAATATTTTGCTTGCTGTGACACTAAACTATGACATATTATACTATGACTTTTTTATTTTACTATAACTTTACTTTTTATGTCAATTTAAAGACATTATACACTACGTACTTTTTTAATGACGTTTTATGACATACTACATAGATTTCTTTTATGGCATACTATCCTATGATATTTTTTGGAACGTACTAAACTATGACTTTTTTTATGGCGTACTATGAGCCACGATGTTGTTTTACTAATGTTATATTTACAAATACATACATTTTCTTGTTATCTGACTATGTTTCCTCCCTACATTCTTGCAGCTGTGACACTTTACTATGACTTTTACATGACAGATTAAACTGACTTTTTTGTGGTATTTTTGTGACATATAATACTATTTTTTTAAGAGCATGTGACTCTTTTATACTACAACATATACAAATATACTGTAAGTTTAACAACTTTTTAATGACAAAATATATAATGACTTTTTATTAATTTTATGAGATACTACTACTACTACTTTATTAATGACTTTTTAAAAATATTTAATGATAAACAATACTATGTAGGCAGCAGGATGGAATTTAAGAAACGATGACGAATAGGAAGTCATTCCAATTCTTCTGGGTCGATTGATTACGTTTGTCTCATCTTTTTATGGAATCACGGAGCTGTATTGGTACAAAAAACTGTCAAATGTTACTTACACAAAGTCAGTCTCGTCCCGGAGCTGTGCCACAGGCTGAAAGACCAGAGCTCTGCGACGCATCCCCAACAGGCAGGCAGTGTCCTCTGAGTTAGCAAACACTCGCCCTGCAATGAAGACGAGCATCAGCCTTTATGACCAGACACATACTGCACACCATCGCTCACACACAGACACATTTGTGTCCACAGACGGACACAGTTACAGAGTTTTGTTTTACCTCCTTTGTAGGACTCCTTGAGCGTCCGTGTGATCCACTGAATGGCTTTAGCAGCAACTTTGGTGCCAAAGTTTCTATCGAACGGTGAAGGAGCTCCTCCCTGTGAAGAAAAGGAAAGAAAATATCGTATATTTAAAACAAGACATTAAAAAGGATATTTGTATGATACATGTAGAATGATCACAATGATGATTAGTGCAACAAAATGTGTTCTTTCATATAAACATGTTCAAAACTTCTTAACAAAAACTAACTCCTCTAATTTAAAATATGTAATGGACGCCCTGAAGCACCACCTCTCTCTCTCTCTCAGTGCATGCTGGGAAAGGCTGCAGCTCTCTGCAACCATAGAAAGAGTAAGTGGATATTTAATGGACTCTCTCAATTTTCAGGATATCATGATTCCCTACATCACTGCAACTTATTCACTTCAACTTGTGGAAAAACAGCATGAACAATAAAACCAACGTTTGTGTCCAACCTGCTGCATGTGACCGAGGATGTTCTTCCTGCAGTCAAACACTCCTCGTCCCTCCTCGGTGTACAGCTGGTAGATGAAGTCGGTGGTGTAGTTCTCGTTGGAGTTCTCGTTTCTGAAACACACACGTTGCAAAAGGGTTAAAAGCTGCTGGAGACACTTTTCTCTGGAACTCCTTTCTACCAGAGAAACAATCCCATATGAAGGAAGTTGTGAAGTTCTCTGACACAGATTCTGAAATGAGATGTTGATGTACTCTTTTGCATTTGGGTGAAGCATCCCTTTAAAGCACAATAACTCACTAGTGTCCTCAAACTGTTTGTCTCTCTACACCCTCAGTGCTAAAGTGCCCTTGAGCCACTTGCGATGCACCACTCTGCTCAAGTCTTGTAATAATTAAATTCTGCAGGTGCAAACGTCAGCACACACACACACACACACACACACACACACACACACACAATGTCACCTACACACTGTCCAAGATATATCATTTGTCCTATTTCCACAGACCTCCATCCTGCTGGGAGCAATTTAAACAGCGTGATGGTGCAGTGGACTTAAAAATAGCCACAATAGATGACATGAAGTTAAAGTGTGTAGGGTCGATTAGCCGTCAAAGACACTTTAAGATTTCTTGTATTTTATTGATGACAAATACTTTTTTTTCTATGAGACCAAATGCAGTTAATTACCATTAAAAAGAAAAGATGTAAATATTCTTACAATCCTTTCCCGTGCTCTCTCCCTGAGTCCTTCACAATGTGTGTGGCAAGGAAACAGCAGTGAAAAAAGAAAACATTCACAAAAAAAAACAAAAAACAGATTGACTGACCTGAGCACTAAGCCTCTCTGGATGCTCGTCTTCATCTTCTGTGTCAGATGCTCCACGTTGGCCTGAGAACAGAGAAGTGAAGCCTCACATTTAACCGGAGCGACAGTGGTCCAGATGTCTCTTCACCTCCAACAGAATGGAGGGAGGGTGCAGGGGGAGGTCTACACCACCAGGGGGCAGCATATCTTCTCTTTCTACCCTACTGATACCCTACTGATACCCTACTGTTTGAAACAGTGTGACAGTGACAACGTAGACACATTGACACCTCTAATCACTCAGACCTGACCTGTGTTGATGGGATCTGTCCTTCATGGAATGAGTGATGCGGTTCAGAGGTTATTAATAAACACACGCTGTCATAATCTGGGTCATCAGGCAGAGGCAGTGATGAACCGATGACAGCTCGGAGGCTTTCAGAACATTTATATTAATGTTAACTACCGAGGTTAAATGAAGGTTATGAAATAGAAAGAGACTTAGTTCACATCTGAGGGAGATACCAAGGTCGTGATAGAACATAAGTTGATTATGTTGTCTTATCAAACAGCTTCATTCAGATGTCTGTGTCTCTGACCTGCAGGTCCCGGATGTCAAACGGTTCCTCGTAGATGTAGACGGTGTCGGCGCCGGCGGCCAGACCGCCCACGGTGGCGAGGTAGCCACAGTAGCCGCCCATGGTCTCGATGATGAAGACCCGCCGCTTGGTGCCGCTGGCTGACTGCTTGATGCGATCGCATGTCTGGATCACACGAGCAGATTATGTAGTTATTATCAAGAACAAAGTGTGGATTTTTCTTTTCACCAAAGTAGAGCTGACATGATCATCTGATATACAATCAAGAGGAATAAGACAACTTTTTTGGTAAACAATTTGTTATATTATTTATTTAATAAAACATCTGTTGCAATAACTGCTCAAATGTGGGGATTTCCTGCTTACATTTGTTTTATTAAATGAACTTAAATACATTGGGCTTTTTGGTTTGTGGCCTGTTTAAATAAATCTGAACTTTGGGCTGTGGAAAAATAATGGGAAATTTGATTTATGTCTATAAATTACACATTAAATCCAAACAGTAATCAGAAAATATTATTAATAATGATCGGTTGCAGCTCTACTTTAGTAGATAAATACTGAGTAAACATGGTTACATTTACATTTACAGTCAAGAAGAGTCAAACATTCTGTCACTGATGCACAGATTAACTCTATTAACTCTAAATCCATTAACATGCCAGGGCAGTTTAACAATTCATAGTCTACTCTATGCTGTATCTGAATATCTCATTTATATTTGACCTTCATGGGTTCTTAGTAGAAGTTCAAATGTAAGAAATTGCCCTTTACACCTGAACTACTGCTCATTTACTGGAAAGCTGCTTATTATTTTATACAACTTTTGCATAATAAACATGTTATTTCAGTTTATTCAGGATGTTATTTAATGTTAGACTTGATTTCATTGTACATTATGTACATGTGTCTTCTATGAGACAAAAAAAAGGGTTTAACCAACTTCCATTTGATCCAAGATTCCTTTTGTTGCAAAATATTCACTTAGATCAGCTAACAATAAGATTTTTCACAATAAAAGCCTCTTTTTTCTGTATTTTGAGATAAAATACTAGTATGTGTAGTAGCTCACTGCCTTATAAAACAATGGTTTTCTGCAGAAACATGTAGGTTAAGATTCCCAGATTGAGAAGAATCATTGAATTTCGTTGGTTATTGATTACATGCAGACTTGGATGTCAGAGTTGACCTGTGCAGACTGGGCCTTCATTCCAACCAGATGAGTGAAGTCTACTGGAGCAGGATGCTATATGTAAGGACAGTAAACTATCTCCTTTAAATTGTTAGCAAACTTTTATTTGGGGTTATGTAATAAATTTGAGGCTCATTTCATTGCTTCACTTGCTTGACTTCACTCATCTGGTGTCAACGGTTCAGCAGAGAAATCAAAAGCATTGGCAAACATTTCATAATCCATAGAAAAATGCAATCATCAGACACAAAAAGCATCACATACTTCAGTAGCAGGAAGAGAGGGCTTTCCATTATAAGTGCTTCCAGTATACAGATCATTAATCAGCTGACATGCAATGCATTATGGTCATCAGAGCTCTGTATATTGGATTAGCAGGGAAATATGTACTCACAGTTTGCAGTTTTACTTCTGTTCTCACATAAAGCTTTCTCCATAAACATGTGTGAGATGAACTGTGATGATAATCCAACTCTCACCATATCTTCATTAGTTAAACTAGGAATTCTCCACATTAACTGTCATTATTCTCAGACATGTAACCCTACAGGAGGCCTCTGGCTCTGTCTCTTATATCCCTGGTGTGTTTCTCGTCTTCTCCACTGTCCCTTACCTCCACGATGGCGTTGAGGGACGTGTCAGCTCCGATACTGAGGTCGGTGCCGCACATATTGTTACTAATGGTAGCAGGCAGCATGCACATCGGGATGCAAAACTCCTCGTGGTCGGCCCGGGCCTCGTACAGCTGCAGCAGGGACTCAAAGGCCTGATGGAGGTGGTGGCCGTAATATGAGGTTAGATCACTAGGGGGCATGCTACATATCTTAGACTCTATCAGTGTTTCCTTTCTGTGGGAGACTACAGGGATGTTACAGGCTGCTTCATGGTGCACAGTGGCTCCTTTGGCTTGAATCCTTCATTGATTTGTGAATGAAGCTGTGACACAATTTCATGCTTAGTAGTAATTATTTACAGTATGTTTTTATAGTACACATTTTTATGTACTATTTTTCAGTTGCTAATCAAGAAATCATCATTTCTTTGTTTCAGGGGTGTTTATTCAAGTTTTTTCTTTTACCAACATCTCAAACATTTTGTATTTACCCAACAAATAAGAAGTCTTGAAGATTCTAAAGATTAACTCTGAGTGTGTGAACCCCTTAGCTGATGGTTTAATAAGGGTTACATGGTGATCTTTTTCCTTTTTTTGAGTTTGTATACGATAATCCAAAATCTGTTGTTGGAGCTTTCCCAACCCATAAAAACATATTTGTATTTTGTTTTTGTCAAATCAGCCTGATAATTCTGTGTTAAAGATTTGTTTTCTAGGCCAAGGTTGAAGGACACAAGTAAAGAGAGTCCTTTGAATTAAACTGAGACCATGAAGATGCAGCCCTGTAACGTGTGTGTGTGTGTGTGTGTGTGTGCTGGAGGCTGGCTCTCTCTCCAGGTGACGGGGGCTTTGGCTTCTCATTGGCTGAGAGGAGATGGGCTGGGGGGGCGTTGGAAGGGGTCACCCTGGCTGACACAGAGCGGTGTTGACGTGTAAAGATAAAGACTGGAGGTGGGTCTGCAGAGGCCGATGATTCCTTTTATGAACAAGAATGCAAAGACGGCCGGGCCTGGTTTCAAAATAAGATCCAGACTAAATGTAGACCTCGTTCAGCCATGCTGGCCTAACCTGCATGCAGACTCACTCTCAGAGTGCGCTGACCGTGAACCATTAGGCTGCAAGCAGAGCGTTGAAACCTGCTGTTTCCCAAACAAACACAGCCAGGGGGCCACGCGCTACAAAACCAGCCACAACACGTCACTTCATGCCCAAGCACTTACCTGGGACCTCCACTGAAACAGCTCACCTCCAACAACACCAACAACCAGTATCAAGGGTTCCCTGATGTGTGGAGCCTGATGCAGTGTGTCTGGATGCTGCTTATTAGCTTTTGTGGTGATTTGGACTGAGTTTCTACTGTTACAGGTTGGGATGCACTGATCAGATACTGATATCGGGCCGATACAGACAGATGGGTATCGGTGACAAAGGAGCCGATCTATTCTGTTCAGTTCTATGTTTAGGTCTGAGTAGCACGCTGGTAGGATGGAGAAAACAACAAACATGTCAACAAATATCTGGAAAGCTTTGAGGATTTTTCCAAGTTGCCAGTGCACTATTTATAATCTTTATAATAAAAAAAAGCAATTAAGTAAATGTGTATCTTTGTATGTATTTGTTACGTTTTGTTTTAAGAAATTCAGATAGCAATGTTCAAGTCAAGCCTGATGTTGTTGAATGAAAAAATAATAATCCTGGGTCCTACCACCACACAGTGGGATTTACAGTTAATTCATTTAACATTGGCAGCAGACTGGTACTCGGTATCGGCTGAAAGCCAAAACACAGGTATCGTTATCGGTGCATCCCTGGTTCTCAGACCTGTGACTGCAACGTCTACCTCAGTAAACTTATCAACTCACTAACATTTGATATAAAAAAAAAGCAAATGTCTTGGCACTAACCATTCATTTTCTGTAGCAGTTTTCTTTATTTTTAGAAATCTAAGTGTGTTTGAGTTTTTGTTTTCATACTTCTAATGTGTGCTGTACCCGTATCATATACTACCATTATGATGTGGTTGTGTTTATGTGGAAACAAAAGGTTAAGTCTGTACGTTCTATATCGGTCTACTCTACTTACAGGCTGGAATGTTTAGTGTCAGGTGGCTTGTGTTTACACAGAAAATATTGCAGCCTTTTGACACTTCACAACAAGTTGTTGTTTTCTTTTTTTGTCAATATCATGTGGCCCTTTGCTGAAGTGTCTAAACTTGTCAGTCCACCTTCTGATTGTTAATGTGAGGATGCAAGCTGTCAATCAGCGAAGCCCCAAACTCTGACAGGCCCGGATGGTGTGTGTGTGTGCGTTAGGTAACAAACAAACACACGTAACACTCCAACCCAGCCACACTTACATCAGTAATGGCATTCAGAGCGGTATCAGAGCCAATGCTGAGGTCTGAACCGGGTATATTGTTGGAGACGGTGGCGGGGACCATAACCATGGGCACGCAGAGCTCGTCATATTTGTCCCGCCCGGCAGAGAGCTCCAGTAATCCCACGTAGGCCTGCAGCAGTGAGAGCCAGCGTCTTATTGGTTGAGTCGTTGAGGATGTACAGACAACGGGAATGAGGTGTGAGAGGAAAGTGAAGAGGCCTAACGCCAAGTACAGTGGACTAGAGGACATATGAGAGTTTAAACTAAATCCTGGTGGTCGAGTTTATCTATACACAATAAAATGTTAAGCTGATTTAGTAAACCGACATCTTTGATATTAGTTTAAACTTTTCCAGTACGAACACATTAAATGTTGACGATCATGTAGGGAAGACATAAACTTGGGCTTTTGGAAAAGAGGGCTTTGAGGTAGATGGGGCCTGTAGGTGGGAGATGCATCTCAAGATTAATGTAGTATGAAGATCAGAGACAGAAGCCAAGGGGAGAGAGAGCCAGCCCAAACAGGGAGGACAACGAGGGAGGACGTAGACGTTTGTAGCTCCACACACAGAAACACAGGGTGGGAGACAGTGTTCACTATTTGGCCAAGCTGCACATAAACCTCTGTTTTTTATTTAATTTTGATGATTTATGTAAAAAAAAATGTTTTGTTTCACGTGTTAGAGGTTCCAAATATGAGGTTTTGGCTTTGCAGCTTGGTCAATAAGAAATGACCATATATGGACAGACAAGGAGAGAGCCTATAACATTTAAATGTGTCTAAATAGTATTCTAAAAATATGGTTATACAGAAATGGAGACATGTTTTGAATATTGAAATGTTCTATAGGACAAATCAGTGAAATCAGCAATGTTAAACAACACAATACATGATGCATTTTAAAATACTGGGAAGAAACAGTTCATAATCAGTAATAATAATAACAGTATGGCAGGAACAATATTTCTTATCAATGAAATTATTACTCAAGAATTCTGCTTTTATAGAATGTTTAGGTGCTATACTGAATTTTTTATATATAGTTTTACTTATATTGTCAAAAACAGGATTTGGCAAGCTGTTTTTTCTTTCTTTCTGAGTCATAAAACGTACCTCAAATCCTCCGATGACCAGCAGGGCGTTGATGTTATGGATCTTAATCTGCTCAGCAATCTTCTCCAGATGTTTACCTGGTAGAGTTCTAGCATATAGAAAGGAAATAATCGTTAAGGTGTTGTTTTAATTCACAGTTACTATGATAAACCATAGAAATAGTTTTTTCCTTTTTAGTCAGTTATGCTTCAACTGACTATATAGAAAGTTTTGTTGATGAATTTGAAGAATGATGTTGGGAGATTTGTAAAGAAATAAACCTTGTTCAAATAGGATTCATATTTATAATCTACTTTGCTCTTTGGTGATTAAACTTGTTCAAGATTTTGTAATCCATCAGTTCTTGGTAAAGCAAAAAGTTTTCAAATCTGCAACTTTATTGACTTTAAAAATAGGAATCACAGGTCTAAAGCAAAAACAAGGGATCATTTGAGAGAAGAAAACAGAAGATTTTTGTGCAATTGAAAGAAAAAAAAGTCACTTCTGATTTCTACAGTACAATCATTACTGACTTTATCTTCAGATTACATATCTACACCTTTGTTCACGTTCACTCACCGTTTTGTCCCCAGCAGGGAGCCTCCTTGGCCGGTCCAACCACCGACATCCCCCCACTTGATCTCCTTGATCTGATTTGGAAAACAGGAAGACGTCATAAATATTCACATTGTCATTCTTTTTGACTGCTGCTAAAACTACTTCACTTTGAAAGTACGAACCTTCAATATTTCGTTGCAATATTTAGGTGACAGACCTCACTGATACTTTTTTTTACAGAAGAGACTGTCCCTTGAAACCTGTTGACAGTGTGCTCTGTGGATTATCTGGACTAATGGGGACACTGATTGTAGAAAAACATGTTGCTGTTCAGATACAATGTTAATCAAATCTATTGTTATTAGGTGGAGGCGGAAATCTTAAGAGTCAGATATCTCAAAACCTGGGAAGCTAAAACCAAAACTATCTGCATGGCGATGGCGTATTAGGGATTGCATGTAAAAAAAACAACTTTTAAAGAAGAATTTCAGAGCTGAGGGAAGTAGGTATATTTACAAAAAAACCCAAAAAACTCAAATATTCTTCAACATTAAAGTCACAAATTTACAAGACAAAGTTTAGGAACCACATGGCTTCACTTTGCAAAGTCTGATCAACCTCGTCACACTAAAGACACCACCAGTAAACACTGTGGTAACCTGAACCAGCAGCCCCACATTATAATCACCGTCATAAATAACCAAGACTATATGTGTGTGTGTGTGTGTGTGTGTGTGTGTGTGTGTGTGTGTGTGTGTGTGTGTGTGTGTGTGTGTGTGTGTGTGTGTGTGTGTGTGTGTGTGTGTGTGTGTGTGTGTGTGTGTGTGCGTGTGTGTGCGTGTATACATGGTATAGCTGAATAATTGGCTTACGCTAAGTAGCGCTGTTTATCTGGACACATTTATTCTTATCACAGTAGCCAGAGCTGCACAGAGAGAGGAACTGTAACACCCCTTTCCTGCTTCCTGCTATTGGTCAGTTTAGTCACAAGGATCTCCAGGGAATGTTGATTACTTATATTGTTTACTCTTAATAATAAGGAAGTCGTTTTAAGAGTTTATAGTCACATTCAGGAGATGATTTTGAATTTTGCTCCTCGATCACTGAGGGAGGCTGGGACAAAGTCTCAGCATCCAGACATCAGATTTAATAAAAATAAAAATAAAAAAATAAAAAAAAATAAAAAATAAAAATAAAAATAAAAATAAAAATAAAAATAAATGAATAAAACAATAAGATAGAGAGATGCAGAGTGAGAAAATAAAAGCTACAGAGAAAAGACAGAGTGGCCTGCCCCATCACGTCTAAAGATAGGTGGTGTCAAATTCAGGGGAATAAGATTCTGTTCATACTTGAGTAACGTGTCAACACACAGCTACACTGTTCACAGCGTGACTGTCATATTTATTTAGGCTGAATGAGCCTCACATGCACCTGAGTTCTCACAATACTGAGATCATTATTGAGCAACATCTCATTTCATTACTGGATTGAGTATTTGTTTTTAAAGTTTGCTGATGAAATTGTGATGTGCACAATGACATTTTTTGCACTATTGAAGATTTAAGATTTTAATCTGTACAAAAGAATACACATGCACTTTACAGCCAACATGTGTTTTTAGCTTTCAGATTAAGTGATTTAATGTTGTTTCACACAACATGGGTAGGATTTTAGATTCTAATATATGGTGAGATTATTGCTGATTTGTTAAATCTTTGAAATATTCTCTAAAAAAGAGTAGAAATGTTTCCGAATTGTTTTTAATTTGGAGAAAATGTCATTTATTTTGGACAGATTTAGTGATGAAACCATTAGTGGATGGACAGAATATGAATCAACTACACTTCTGATAATTAATTGTTTAGGTAATTTGTTTATAGGCAAAACATTCTCTTTTTGCAGCTTTTAAACTGCAAGTTTAACTTTGAAGCTTTTCTCTATTTTGTATCATTAATTGGATCTTTTTGAGTTTTGAACTGTTGGTCAAACAAAACACAGAGACGACAGCTTTGGGCTCTGAGAAACCGATACTTCTGACACTTCTACACGTCTACGAAATGAATTGAAAAGATAACTGAGAAAGTACGTGGTGCAGCCCCAAACTAATGTGCAGTAAATAACAACATGTCACTTCCACTCTTACCTGTCCCTTGTAGAATCCCTCGAAGCCGTCGCTGACTGCAAACATTTTGTGGCCCTCAGTGATTCCCACTCTGACAGCAGAACGCACGGCGGCGTTCATACCCGCTGCCGGGGCGCCGACGTTCAGCACGGCAACGTTAAAGGAGCTCTGTGGGTGATGAAGAGGAGCGTGAACACACGCAAGAAAAAACAGAAGAAAACAACAAAACCTGGCACTTGCATTCAGTTTGGCCGTATGTTATGACACCCCCCTCATCACACCGTGTGTCTTACATTCACTGTACATTCACAGCATGTATGATGCTTGGGTTGAAGAAGATGGTTTCTCTGCAAACGTTAGAGGCAATGAAGACAAGCGGTGATTTCTGTAGCCGACACAAAGTAGGCCAAACTATCACTACAGGATTATTTTGCAAACAAAATAATAACTGTTCCCCATGCCTGACAGGACAGATGTCCGTCCCCAACGCCTCATAATACCATTCATGTCTCCTCAACTGCTGAGGAGCCATGTGAGGCTTTCCCTCAGAGCTGAACAGCAGAAGGCAAAGATTCCCTCGCATGCAAGAAGCAGCATGCTGCTAGAAAACGCAGCGAAGCAGCAGCTGCTTTCTCAAGACGACCGGACGGTCAAATGCAAACTTTCACCGACCATCAAAAGTTTGCTTTCTATTCAAACTTTAATTATCTGTCTAGTTGTTGAGGATAAAAAAAATTGGGGACACAATCCAAAATTGCTGCACAGCAACTTTCAACCCCCTAATATGAAAGTGCACAAGGTCCATATCTCAGGTGAAGCCCATGAAGTTGAAAACATTGAAAACAATGTGGAGGAGCTCAAAATGGACAGGCGTCCAAGTCTCAGCTGCTGAGGAACTTCTCAATGGCAAAACTCTGAGCATGGTCATAACCAGTTTCATAATCTTGTTTACCAATTGTTCAATCAAACCTTTCCTGTTGTAAATCATAACTATGAAGTCAGTATTTTTAGTCCAGGTTCTTGTCGACAACAGCATTCAATACAAATGTACTGAGAGGTATAGCATGTGTTCTTAAATAAAACGAATAAACATATTTTAAATGATACCCAACCATAATTATCGCAAAGATGAACACTTTTCTTTGAAAATGTCCCAAAATTTTGTTTGAAAATTGTCAGCATGACAACTATTTATTCTAAATGTTCTTGAGAAAAGATTCAAAAATCCGGCGTTAAAACATTTAGAACACTGGGATGTGCATTTTTTTTCTATAATAATATTATTTGTGTCTGCTGCATCTTCACAAAGTGTTTACAACCTATTCCAGTGCCCAACGTGTGAATCAAAACAGTTTGATTCCACAATCTAGAGCTTCTCACATCGTATTTTAAGATCCTCAAACCAAAGCCTTAATCACGCAGCCACTGCTTGTTTTTAAAAGAGAGCGGGGAGCCTGTCCAGTTTGAGTTATGAATAAGCAAAGACACGTTCGGCCAACGTCTCCACAGACTTTACATTACACATACACAGCTGTAAGGAGAGCTGCTTCAGGTTCATTTGAAGCAGATCACAGCCGACGCTGCGATCGTCCTTGACAGGGAGGCTGGTGGGAGCGGCGCTAAAGCTGCTCTTTGCATGTCTACACTTCTTCTTCTAAGCAGAGCCATGAAGGAATAAGCAAAGACAGACAGAGCGACGGATGATGAGCACCGGCATCGTCATTTTGTGGCACCGTGTTACCATGGAAACATGTTATTTTGTCTCTTTAAAAGGCCTCCTAGAAGTTAAGTTATCATTAGATGAGATACTATGAAAAAAATCCACTCAGATTTTTTAATAAAATTTGATCTGAGCATGGAGGAGTGAGAAGCCAAAGTGAACAAGAGGGAGGAGGAACTAAATGAGTCTAAACTAGTCGCTGAAAAGCTCATCTGCTCTGTAAACTACGCCGACAAAAAGCTGATCTAGAGTCTGCTCAGCTGATCTAGAGTCTGCTGCCGATCTAGAGCCTGCTCAGCCGATCTAGAAGCCGATCTAGAGTCTGCTCAGATCGAGTCTGCTCGATAGAGTCTGCTCAGCTGATCTAGAGTCTGCTCAGCCGATCTAGAGTCTGCTCAGCCGATCTAGAGCCTGAGTCTGCTCCGATCTAGAGTCTGCTCAGCCGATATAGAGTCTGCTCAGCCGATCTAGAGTCTGCTCAGCCGATCTAGAGTCTGCTCAGCCGATCTAGAGTCTGCTCAGCCGATCTAGAGTCTGCTCAGCTGCAGCTCAGCCGCTCAGCCTGCTCAGCCGATCTAGAGTCTGCTCAGCCGATCTAGAGTCTGCTCAGCTGCAGCCTCATTACTCATCACATACGTCAGACTGCTCTTCATCCTCCGCCTTCTCCTCTCCCTCAGGACAGAGACGGCCACGGAAAAACAGACTCTGTTAGTGTCACAAAAAGACCGCAGCACCCACAAGGCACCTGACCAGGAAGTACCTTATGCTACCGTACAAATGTCAGAGCCGCTGGTGGAGGAGATACATTAAAATAATTACACTTGTTATGATCTTGTGATTGAAATAATCATTGTTTGTTTCATTATTATTGACTGGATTTTAAGAGAACTTACATTTGGAAGCTCGGAATCGGCTTTCCGGTGGGAGAGGAGTCTGTAGGTGCTCAGGTTGTTTTCAAAGCTCCTGCAGATCACAGACGTGGGAAAGAAAAGTTAGCCAAAGTAGAAAATACACGATGGAGGTCAGTGTCAGGAAGCCTTTAGAGTCAAACAACAAACAACGCAAATGCAGTAAAACGCAGACGAGTGCTATCTGGAATCTGTGCAAGAAACAAATCTTGTAAAACATGCAGAACCTCTGATGAAACAGGTAGAAAACCTTTCATATGTTTAATACACTTTTCAAACTTCTTTGTAGGCAAATTAATCCAATATTTAATCATTTCAAAAGAAGTTCAAGTTGAAAAATACCTGCCACGCAGTCTCACTGCCTCTTCAAACTTCTTCTCATCCATGGCCTTCTGTACCTCTTGTGTCTGATGACGAAAAACAAGAGTTTCTTCATCATACACGTCAAAAACTGCTTTTCTTTAGTGACAGGCCTCTGGGGCTGTTTGGGGTGTGTGTGTGTGTGGTGAGCAAGGTTTTGTCAAACTTGGAGCACCTCCTGGGCCCAATGATCATCTAACTATCCCACCTCAGTCCTAAGATTGTATTAAAATGAAGTTTGTTTTGTGATGCATTACTAGTGTGTAGACAGAGTGTACCTTTCTAGTTCCCACTGATGGTACTTTGGAAAACAATTTAAATGCCAGTTGTAAAATACATATATTTAACAAATTTAATTGATTAATACACTGAATCAGTCTTATAAGAATCAATTACGGCTCACATGCTATGCAGCAATCTTCTCAACAGTGGTCTCTGCATGGCCTCTGTCTCTCCACACACACACACACACACACACACACACACACACACACACACACACACACACACACACACACACACACACACACACACACACACACACACACACACACACTCTTACCATCTGAACACACTCCATAAGTGGAAGTCGAACTGCCTGGTTGCCAACCAGAGACACAACGCAGGCGGGGGTGGTGGCAGAGGCCTCCAGTAACGCCAACACCGCCTCCACGCCCATACGGCTGGCCTGCAAGGGTCAAAGGTCATCTAGAGGTCAATACTGAGCAGCAAGATGTTTGCAGTGGAAATAGCGGTGTTAGTTTTTTGTTTTTCGAGAATATGGTTTTGACTTGCTTCACAATTTATCATCTCACAACTGGGGAAAATGTCAGGTTAAATAATTTTCCATTGAGGAATGTTAAAAAAAAATATCATGACTTACCAGGATCCTGTCAAAGGCAGAGGGGGTCCCACCTCTCTGCACGTGGCCCAAGATGGTGACCCTGGTGTCAAAACCAAGGCAGCGTACTACCAGCTGGGTATGAAGGGAGAGCCAAGAGGGATGATGGAATATAGTGAGGATTAAGCGTACAATGATATCAAATCTACTATACATTATTATGTGTTATCACATAACAGTACAATTAAATACAATAGTTGTACCATGAATCTAAAGGGTTTCACTACAAAAATGTAGGATACAACAATTGTTTTCACTAAACACATACAGCATTATTTATTTTTAAGATTTCGTAGCATCTTAAAACAACCTTAAGAAAATGCAGAAATAAAAAAAGGACTATACTATTGCAAGAATGAAAAGAAAAACAGAAGAAGAAATCATGCAGAACGCTTCCTGTCATGTGCCATATAATGTGCATGCAGAAAAAAACAAGGGCGCAGAGGGACAACAATGATATATGGCATTAAGAAAACATAAAGGGAGTGGGTATTTTAGGAAAGAAACATAAAAAAATGGATGCAACATGATAAAAGACAACACAACAGTGACACATAGGGTTCACGCTCTGAATGAAGCCAACAGCAAACCATGAAGGGAAAAGAAAACATGCTTCAGAAGGAGAGTTTGCGGGTCCGGGGTTTTGAGCAGGCTTGTCCTCTGTACTTACATCCTTGATATAATCAGGAGTTATTGCCTTGTTGTGGGAGTCTATGGCTCCCTCAGCTACAATAATAATGTTCAGACGCTTCTTATCAGCACGGTTCTAGAGGGACGTAAAAAGAAGCGAAAGCATTTGAGAACATGACAGAATACGTTTTGCATCGCCAAAAGCTGGATCCAGTAATGGACGTTCATCTCAGATCAACTACTGATACACCTTCATGTCTTTAAAGAACACCAGGGGCGTTTAGACGTTTAGTTGGTTCTCTTTCTTCAGCTGACACTTGCCACATTGTGGGAAAAAGATTCTCATCTACAGCTAGCTGGGCCTGTTGGTTTTCAATGAGGAATGCAAGCAAGCAACTTTTTAATTAAAATGTATTAAGGACATTAAACAGAAAGGTAATCTTAAACATACGGTGTGGGGTTTAATTTTGAAACAAAATATTGAGTTTACATGTGGTGTTTCTCACCAATATGCTTGTTTCCTTTGGGACTAACCAATGAGTTTAATTCTTGATCAAACATTTTGAAAGCAAATGTTTTGAATATTTTGAAACCTCCACTGTTTAACTCAAGGAATTCCTGTTTGCTCCCAGACAATCTTCTTCTTTGCCTTTTTATAGCAAAGTTACAGATTGCTCATGCACATTCCTGCCACCAACTCAGTCAGTGGAACTACATGGAACTGCATGAAACTTTGTGAAACTGAAGGACAGCATATCGACCCTTTACTGACATCGAGAGAGGCCAATCCCAGATTTGCAGCACCAACATGCCAGTCAACATAATTCAAATTGAATAGTTTGAAAGTGTGACCATCCAGCTGCTAGTTTAACTCATGTTTTCTCACATATTGTTGCGGTTGCAGCTCATCCGATTTTCTACGATTGACGGTGCAGTGCAAACTGGAGGCTTAATAAACCCCATGGACACCAACATTTTTTAAATAAAAACCTTCTCTCAGAATGTGGCGAGTGTCTGGACAACAGAAAACTCTGTTGTGTAACTTTTGGAGACATATTTCTTTCCACCGTTGGTCCAGCTTCTGGCTTCCCCTCTGCGTCAGCCTGAGACTGAGCGCTACTCACATCCTTCACAAAATCACTGGTAATGGGTCGTCCTTGTCTGTCAATGGCTCCTTCAGCAACTATGACTATGTTCAACCTGGAACCTCGAGATCGGCTCTGGACGGTAACAAACACACTCACCCCATCAAATCCAATGACAGTTCATCAGATCAGGAAAAATGTTAGTTTGTATCAATTGTTTCTTTGTTTTTGTCAGTGTGTTGTCTCAGAAACAGGCTCTGTGGTGAAATGGAATTCTGGAGGAATGTTTAGAGATGAAGTTCAAAGGTCGTGGGTTCGAGTCCCACCGTGGTTGCTGTTATACAGAGAGGGAATGCAAATGTTTGTAATAATGGACATTTTTCACAGCTCCTTTAGCTGCTGGCATGCACTTTGATTTCCTTAATTTAATGAATGTTCCTCCTGTGGAGAAGTAGCTTTATTTTTATTTCTTTATTCACATATTTCTTTATTTATTCCTGTATATATTTAGACATTAACTTAAGTCATTTTTTGTTCACTATAAATAACCAGCTGATGTGGTAGCTACCTTTTCTTAAAACTGGCATGTTAACGCATTGGTCTTCTAGTCAATAATTAGAAATGCAATTCTAAGGTTGTAGGTTCGAGTCCCACCGGAGTCACTGCTGTACAAGTTAAAAAAATGTACTGTGGTTAAGACTTTATGACAAACAAGCTGCTGACACATACTCCTTGTGGAAATAGAGATTTCATTGGACTTCTTATCAAACAGTTCAGATGAGTTTTGAAGGTTGCAAGTTCGAGACCCACAAGAGTCGCTACTTTACTGTGTAACAAGAAAAACTGTATTTCAGTTTCTTTCTGGAATTTTAACTCATGCTGTATCTCAATGGGATCATTTGTACACTGGTTACAGAGACAGTTGAGTTTAGATCGAGCTAAAGGCACAAATGTGTGACTCAGTGGAGTCTGTGTGTACTCTGTATATAAAAGAATGTGCTAATTAACTTTTCCTGAAAGAGTAAAGTTAAACAAGTCACGATGTCTGCAGATAATGTTTGACTCATGTTGTTGAGAAGAGAGTGAGTGAGTGTGTGTGTGTGTGTGTGTGTGTGTGTGTATAAGTATGCGTGTTTCTATTTATGGGAGCAGCTGGCTCTGTGGCGCAATGGACAGCGCATTGGACTTCTAGTAAAACTCAAGAGAGGATATTCAAAGGCTGTGGGTTCGAGTCCCACCAGAGTCGCTCTTTTCACACACACTTCTTCTTCACAAAAGTAGTTTTTTTTTAGCACTACACACTAACTTCCTCATCAAACCTTTTTGCTTTGTGAAAAATAACTAAGTAGACATTTCCTGAGCGTCCGCAGGTTCAAGAATTGTACATATAATATCAACTGATTTATGGAGAGTGAAACTTTAGTGTGTGTGTCTGTGTGTTTTGTGTGTGTTTGTTACCTCAGACAGTTTCTGACACATGTTGTCCTCCCAGCCATCTTCAGGAGGCATTTCTGGGATGAAGACCCAGTCTGCACCGCAAGCCAGAGCACTGACCAGGGCCAGGTATCTGCACACACACACACACACACACACACACACACACACACACACACACACACACACACACACACACACACACACACACACACACACACACACACACACACATATTTTTAATCATTGCTTTGAATCGTTATGTCCCTGTAACAGATAGGTGTTGTGAAATATTTCATCAACACAGCCTGAACTGAGTATTTGCCCCACACACATATCAATATTTCCACAAATTGTATTTTTACCAAGCCATGACTTATTGAAAACTGAAAATATGTTATTCCAAAGAAAAACAAAGAAAAAGCATACACATTCTGATGTTTATGTTCCATTTGTTTGGTGTTTAATGCACTCCAACACAAAGATAAGATAAGATAAGATAAGATAATCCTTTATTAGTCCTGCAGCGGGGAAATTTACAGGATTACAGCAGCAAAGAGGATAGTGAAAACAAGACATAGTAAATAAATATAAAAAAAACAAGATCAAAATAAGTTTTATAAATAAGCAAATGAGCAATAAAAAACAGTAAAAAACAGTAAAGAACAGTAGAGAATCCACAGTAACTGAAATATTATATATACAGACAGAAACTATTATTACTATTGTATTGCACAGTGTATTAGAGTAAAAGTGTATTAGTGTAAAAGAGAAGAGCCTACCCGCAGTGTCTGCCCATGACCTCCAGCACAAATGTCCTCTGGTGGCTGGAGAAACAGAGAAAAGGAATGTTAGAAACAAGAAAAAAAGCACAAATCAGTGAAACCCAGTGGACCGACCTTGTCACGTCTGTAATTGTCTCGTCTAAGGATTCGTTCACCTCTGAGCGGTGGTCATGATGGCGTCCACCACCTCGATGATCCTGTGCAGAGCCGAGTCCGTGCCGATGGTCATGTCGGTGCCGCAGAAGTCGTTGTCGATGGAGCCGACCATGCCGACGATGTGGAGCGTGGAGTTACTGCAGGCTGCCTCCTTATCGATCAGACCTGAAAGACATGAGAGGGAGGGACATAAGCTCTCTTTACCTGTAAAGGTAGGGCTAGTTTTCAAAGGCAGGAGCTTTCCCCAGAGACTAGGAACCTTTTGAGGAACTTGATGAGTTTTGACCGCGTGAACCAGGGTCTAAATCAGGAACAGTTTACCCCCCAAAGAGGCGCTGGTCGGGGGGTTGAACTTTCTGGAAGTACAAGAACTTTGGATGTGGGGTTTGCAGGGATGACTGTCGCTGATTGGTCAAACCCACACAGTGGCACTGCTTCAACGTGTGTACCTCTTCATTCATTAAACAAGGGAGTATTGATTTAGGATCATTTTAGGACGATGGGAGAACATTTTGCTTTGTTTGATGAAATGAAAAGTAAAGTTTGGCTTTGCTGTCTCGTTTAAAAAACAAAGAGAGAGCAAAAGGAAAGTTATTTTCTGATTGTTTCACAGCGGTGACTTTCTTAATCAAAAATAAATAACCATCAAAGAATCAGCAGATGTTTTACTGTGGAGACAGACGCTTTGAGTTCAATTTTCCTCCTCTGCATTTCATTCATTACATCCAGCGTGCATCAGGAAATATATGCACCAGTAAACGTCCTCGAAGTGAAACCAAACCTGGCTTTGTATAAAGTTCAATGTGGTTTTTTTAGATGAAACAGGCGAACACACTGAATTGAACTTATCAGATCTTTAGAGCCTTTATGGAAACGCAGACAACAAAAGGTGTCTGACAGCCCTGCAGTGATCAACCACCTTGTTGGAGCAGCTCGTCCAGCAGACCGCTCCACTCCTCCCTGAACAGGTTGGCGCCGGTCAGGCTGCCGTCTCCTCCGATCACGCACAGGTTGGTGATGCTGTGCTGCACGAGGTTGTGCGCTGCTTTCAAGCGGCCCTCGCGGGAACGAAACTCCTTACAGCGGGCGCTGCCGATGACTGTACCACCCTGAAGGGAAACGCAAATCACAATCTGAGATCACATCACTGAGTTCGAATGAATAATGCTTTAAAATAATCAGATAATCTATTTATTTTTTTTACCCCGCCGTCTGATTATCTATCTATCCTGTTTATAATATTGCTTTTCTACCAGATGAATCTCTTTTCACCGTTGCACTGAATATAATCCACTTTGAAACAATGAAAGTCCGACGTGGACAAACAGTGAAAAGGTCAAATTGAATCACAGACTCATTTGGCTCAAAGCTAAAAGCCTTGTTGCTGAGTCGAGTCCAATGATCATCACAGAGATCCACCAACACAGCAGATATTCAAACGTGTTGGCCCAAGCACAAACACTGCTGCTCCTCTGTCAGAAAGCGTTTACAAACAGCACTTCATGGTGATAAAGATAATTACGTCATTAACACAGGATCGAGTCTTTTAACGATAGCGGATTCCGACTGTATCGAGAGAGTGTGTGACCGGAAACAGCAGCAGAAAAAGCTCGACTCACCACTTGCAGCATGCTGGAGACGCTTTCCCACGTCGCCTCTTTGATGTTGTCTCCTCCGTCCACCATCCCCTGGTAACCCTGAGAGGAGAGAGGAGCGTGATGAACGTCCACTTCATCATTTAGGACACACACGATAACAGTAATTGTGACTATGGGTCACTTTATTCTCATCCTGAGCCCTAATATATATAAGGATGCAACTGACTATCATTTTTAATTTAAAGTTATTATTGTCAATACATGTTTATTTCTTTTATTTTTTTTGTTATTTTAAATTTAAATTGTTTTTATTCATCTGTTGAATGTTTTTACACTTAAAATGCATGCTTTCTGTAAATGGAAGGTTTTCTGTTTTCATTTATTTTTAAATGTACACCACTTTAAACGTTCATAGTCTGTATGAAATGTTCTGTATAAATAAAGAGTTTTATTTTTATCGTGATGTTTTTAAAGACAAATATTGACCGAAAAAGTATAAAAAAAAAATTAAAAAGTTTTAAAAAATCCTACAAGGTCATAAATTCCCAGAGACAAAAATTATATCTTCAAATTTCTTTTTTTATCAGAACGATGGGCCAAAACTGGTAAATTAGAAAATACAAATCCTCACATGTAAGGAGCTGGAAACAGAGTATGTTTGGCATCTTTGCTTGATAAATGACTTGACCTGATTGATCAGTTATCTAAACCCCTCTCTGTTAATGTTCTGCTGATTAACTAAATGAGAAATCTGTAAAAGGGTTCCAGCACAAAAACGAAAAGCATCATGGCACTCAGCTCTCATTACTCACAGCCGAGAGGCCATTCGAGGCTGATGGGAGTGAGCCAGTGAAGGATGAAGTGTGCCTCTGGTAATCCAATTATATGCACACTGAGAGCAGATCATCTCTATCTGCCATCGGTGGCGTCATGCACATTCAAAACTGCACATATAATCTCAGACATTCAATAACGAACAAGATATAAAAAAAAAAGGGGATTTAATGTTGCTTTTCTTTTCTGATATTGAATCATAAATAAGTCTAACAACTCAAAGCCCCATGAATGGATGTAGGACGGCGATATCAACTACTGATTCCTCTTTCTGCAAGTGAAATAATAATACGTTTGCACATCAAAGCACCCTTTACATGACAATAAATGACAACAGATAACAGATACTATAAAATGCTTTGAGGACAGAACATTTTCAGATACAGTTACTGATCTCCAGACCGACCCGCTAATCTTCACACATCTGATGAGTCAACTTGAATTAAAATTCCTACAACATTCATTTTGGTAGCTAGTCTTTGGTGGTTAACTGTTTTGACTGGTGTTGGAGAACCAATAATTATTTTCACTGAAACGTTTTGTGAAGAAAGTTGTTTAATATTTAGTTTAATATTAGATTTTTTATTTTATTTTATGATGACAGCACACTGACTTTGTTTGCCATCCTCTTGGTAAACCTAGCATTCAATATTTTCTTTTGTGATGGTTGAATTCACACCCCTAGTAACAAATATGCAACCCTTTATTAGTTGAAAGAATACTCCTTTTCTATTACTATTGAGAAAAGCAATTATTTAAAAATATATATATATATTAATAAATTCATAACCTTCTTAGAAAAATCACCTCCTAAAATAAAAAAATCAACTATACTTACAAGTGAAACAATAATCACAAAATAAATAGTAATGTTTGTTTAATTTCTATTTTACTTTTAATTAATGCTGAGTTTTTTGTATTAAAACATATTTTGTCTCAACATGTTTTTAACTTGTGATGGTAAAATCCTTATAACTCTCCACTCTGTTACTAAATGCCGGGTACTATCAGGTCTTTGGGTGCTGCTGGCTCTCTCAAGGACAATCACAGCCCGATGATGAGGACTCGTCAGCACTAATTTATCTCGCTGTCGTATGCGTCAGACACTGCAGACTCCCCGGAGGCCACGTCTGGAGCCATGGGTCATATCTCACGTCTCACCTCGTGGATGAAGTAGACCTTGGCTTCCACGTAGATGCCCATCCGGACGACGGCCCGGACCGCCGCATTCATGCCTGTCAACGGACAGAGAAGAGTTAGTGGTTGTCACGGGAACGCTTTCTCAACATGCACTTTTGAGACTGACATGATTTGTTCGACATGGATAAATTAAACTCTTAAACTCTGGGTTTTGGTGCACGTGTACCTCCCAGCAGTGCAGTAACCTACAGTGCAGTGAACATGTTGGAGAAATGAACGTCTGAAACTAGGATGGATGCGTCTTATTGTAGTTTCCCCTCAAAAGACAGTGAGAAAACCTTTTTTCACAAGAAAACAAATAACTTATACTGTATGTGTGTGCAACCAATTATCAAGTGAACCTATAATGGATATTTTGAATGTTTTAAAAATATACAAAATAAAATGCAGTTGAGGAATATTTGATATACACTGGAAAAGAATAAAACATAAGAGAGAGAGAGAGAGTCAGAGAGAGAGACAGAGAGAGAGAGAGAGAGAGAGACAGAGAGAGAGACAGAGAGATAGAGACAGAGAAGAGAGACAGAGAGAGAGAGAAAGACAAGAGAAAGACAGAGAGAGAGAGACAGAGAGAGAGACAGAGAGAGAGACAGAGACAGAGAAGAGACAGAGAGAGACAGAGAGACAGACAGAGAGAGACAGAGAGAGACAAAGAGACAAAGACAGAGAGACAAAGACAGAAGACAGAGAGATAAAGAGACAAAGACAGAGAGATAAAGAGACAAAGACAGAGAGAGTGAGACAGAGAGTGAGACAGACAGAGAGAGAGAGACAGAGGGAGAAGGAGAGAGACAGAGAGAGAGACAGAGGGAGAAGGAGAGAGAGAGAGGAGACGGGAAGTTTGCCTCTGAGGATTTTTTGTCTGTCGGAGCACTTAGCGAAATTATAAACAGGACATAAATAAATCCAAGACGGAGGCTGTGATCAGCACAGTGACTGGACAGTTTTACTAAAGCAGACAGAGGCCAACACCCTGACAGCATTGATCGATCAGGTAAAAGTCTTTGACGTAAACAACTGTCTGAGAGAGGTTGCCTCTTGTTGCAACAGACAGATGCAGAATGAGAGCTGAGAGCGGGTTAAAGACGTACAACCTAATGAGAGAAAATGGAATAGGAAGCTACAAATGAGAATAAGGCCACAGCTGCAACTGATTATTCATTTCTGTTCATCTGTTCATACACAAGTCATCTTTTCCAAATAATGCATTCATTGATAAAGGTATAATAAGGGATTTAAATGTCTAAAAAACGACTACATCTTCCTCAGCACATTCTCTCTGTGTCAGTATGAGTGAACCCAGCAGAGACAGGCTGCCCCTCTGCTCTCCACGCATGCTTCAATCAACCCGTCCCATTAACGGACCCTCGTCTGCAGAACGTGCACGGGATGTGACTACTTCTTGGACTACTGCGTGAAACAACTGTAGCCCTATTTTATTTTTCATTTTGCTGAGGTTTGCACAGGGTGACCACAAAGGGAATCTGGCAACAACAAAAATGAAAAACACAGGACCGTCTGGCTGAACAGTTGGACCTGGCTTGTAGATGACTTTACAATGTATTTCTACTGGTTGTTTACCAGCTGATAGGCACAACGGTGGACAGTCAGCCATGTTTGCTGCATACAAAGCTATTATCTCAAAACACTCTATTTGCAAAAACAGCGTTGGGTTGAGGGGTGTGAAAGGGTTTCATTACACCCAGGGGGGCGTAATCAATAATCTGCTAATTTACTGTCACATAACACAAAAACATGCAGCAAATCTGCAGAAGTGAGAAACTGAAACATGGGAATGTTTGGCAATTTTGTGAGAAAAATTGACTTAAATTGTTAATAAATGATGGAAATGGCAGACTAGATCCTCTGATCATAATCATTAAACTAAAACCAAGTGGAGTAACAAGATTTTCACCACAAAAAAATCTGTAATTTCTCATTTGTCAACAGACAGAAGAGTGTATTTGAATATGAAACGTGTTTTTGTATTTATCCTGCTCTCTGTTACCTCAAAGAGTTTAATAAATAAGGTCACATGAAGAAACACAGTATGCTAGCTGTGCTGATCAGGTGAGCTGGCGTTGCTAAGAGACCAGGGCAGAGCTGATTGGTTGAGGGGGATCAATGCAAACATGTGGACAATATGTTTAATGAGTTTAACAAAAAGGAAAACAACAAATGATTTATGTGATTTGACTGGATGACGTATAATTCTGATGAACTACACAAAGGCATCTAATTTTGCTAATTCTTCTCATAGTGTGTGTGTGTGTGTGTGTGCAAATACTCAGTTCAGGCTGTGTTGATGAAATATTTCACAACACCTATCTGTTACAGGGACATAAAGATTCAAAGCAATGATTAAAAATATGTGTGTGTGTGTGTGTGTGTGTGTGTGTGTCATCTTGCTCTTGTGTGTGTTGTGTAATGTGTGTGTCTTGTGTGTGTGTGTGTGTGTGTGTGTGTGTGTGTGTGTTAGTGTGCATGTGCATGCGTGTGTGTGCATGTGTGTTCTCCCCGGAGTGCTATGAAGAGTTGCCATGGTAATCATATGTAATCGTGCAGAAAGGTTAAGACCGTTGCTCCTACGGCATAGAAAATCACGTTATTTTGCTCTTCTTATTTAGTTTGCATATTATTTAATTTACTGTATTCTACTCTAACTCATGAAAAACCATAATTTACAGTAAACCTATTCTGTTATATATGTTTATTTTGCATATTACTACAATGTATTTCATGCGAATAAAACCAGTGATTGTTCTTAATCAGATATATGCAAGCATAAGAAACTTAATTTACATAGAAATGCTCAGAATAAGTACTTATGACGCATGAGGACTAATCGTGTATGTTGTAACTGACAGCTATATATAACGTTATAGCTGCGTGGTTTTGTTTTAAGTTGTAAGCTTTTGAAGTGACATCTTCTCAAGACTACATGAAGATTACATTACATTACATTACATTACATTACAGTCATTTAGCAGACGCTTTTATCCAAAGAGACTTACAGGAAGTGTATTCAACATAGATATTCAAGAGAACTACTAGTCACCAGAAGTCATAAGTGCATCTCCTTTCTTAAACAAGCATCTAAAAGCATAAACCAGAGCAAAAGTATAGAAACAAACTAATACGAATACAATAAGTGCAACAAACTAATATGAATACAATAAGTGCAACAAACTAATATGAATACAATAAGTGCAATAAACTAATATGAATACAATAAGTGCAATAAACTAATATGAATACAATAAGTGCAACAAACTAATATGAATACAATAAGTGCAACAAACTAATATGAATACAATAAATGCAATAAACTAATATGAATACAATAAGTGCAATAAACTAATATGAATACAATAAGTGCAATAAACTAATATGAATACAATAAGTGCTAAGTGGAAGGCTCAGGGTAGCACTTCTTGAAGAGAAGATGACTAAAGCTCTTTGATTTGTCAGCTTGTTTCATTGGATTTAGCTCCAGAAAAGACCCAGTGGCTGACATCTACACAGTCAAATTATAATTATGATTAAAAACCACTTTCTTCAGTTGAATCTTTTTAGGAGTCCTGACTCCAAACCAGCAGCCAGTAGTTATGAACGGAAGAAAATGAGGCCACAGGTAACGCATGCCTGACTCCGAGCATCATCACGTCCTATTAAATCTCATGTGCTGCTATGTGCTGCTGTGTGCTGCAGGGTTATATAACTGATATAAGCTCTGTGTGTGTGCAGGCTGTAGACGGCTGAGCACAATATAGATAAACCATATAAGGATATTATGGTTTGTTTTGCTCTGATGATGTGTCAGGATCCTTATAAGAGCACTAAAAGGATGCATGAGTGACACAAAAACACCATAATGTGTTATTAGATGAGTATAGATAGAAATATACCCATGAATGTTAATTATTATTATAATATAATGATGACAATTTACATCATGAAAACCTCTCAAAGTGTGATTTAATGTGCATTAATGGAATTCCCCCCACCCCCTCTCTGTTCACCACAAAGCCACTGTGTACACGATGCTCCTCACGTACACGGTACCATCCTACGTCACAGGATGAGTAAAGCTACCGTCAAAACAGACAGGAGGTCAATACACGCCGCCTTCAAAATAAAAGCACCGCTGCACAAACTGGAACATATGAGGTTTATTGTGAAAGGTTCAATTGAGCTCCTTTCACTCTGTGGAGCTTGACTCTGGTCCTCAGTGATGCAAGACACATTATTCTCTTTAAATCTCTTTATAACTTTTCAAAACTATTAGTTAACCCCAATATATATATATATAGTATTCAACAGAAAACATTAAAAGACATAAAATAAATATACAATTCTATTATGTGGCTCTATAACTAGGTCATTACATACTAACTGAGCTCTTTCCTGGAAATACCACAGAAACAATATGAATCATTCTGGTGCAATGGCACATGCACACACACACACACACACACACACACACACACACACACACACACACACACACACACACACATGCACACTGTGCACACTGTGCACACACACAGTCTATATACATGCACTGGTGCAGGATGCATGATAAGCTTATGTAAAGAGATGTGTGTGTGTGTGTGTGTGTGTGTGTGTGTGTGTGTGTGTGTGCAGCACTTGTTGACATTTGTGCAAATTAATCAAAAGCACACTATGTATTATGCATTAAAATATTACTTCTTATATTTCTATGTGATTAATATTATAGCATGCATGTATTAAACATAAATACAATAAAAGAGACATCCTTTGAGGCTGCACATCCAGTATGTGACTATTTCTGCAAAGCTGCATTAAACCCTGTAAAGCAGCAGTGTGTTCCACTGATGGAGGTCAGATACATTGTTACCTTGAGCATCTCCTCCGCTGGTCAGCACCGCGATGGACTTCCCTTCTCCGGACAGGTTCTCAAAGAACTTGCGGGTGTCCTGCCGCTTAGGAGCCGCAGTCATGTTTACACACACACACACACACACACACTGACACACACACACAGAACACACACACACACACACACACACAGGATACAATGTATCTAAAGAAACAACAGCTGGTTCCTGCTGGAGAACAAGAACCACTGAAGAGACTGAGAGAGGATGAGAGTCTGCTGGAGGATGACTGCAGTGGACACCGCCCCCCACACACACACACACACACACACACACACACACACACACACACACACACACACACACACACACACACACACACCCCTCACCAAAGATCCTACATTCAGTAGGATTACTCACTCCTTGCTTTACTAGGACAACCGTTTTATATATATATATATATATATATATATATATATATATATATATATATATATATATATATATATATATATATATATATATGTATATATATATATATATATATATATATATATATATGGAAACATATAGAAGAAGAATATATATATATATATATATATATATATATATATATATATATATATATATATATGCATATATATATATATGTATATATATATACACATATATATATATGTATATATATGTATATATATATATATATATCTTATGTATGTATTATATATATATATATATATATATATATATATATAAATTCTTCTTCATTTGGTGTTTCCATATATATATATATATATATATATATACAAATTTACTGGTACTGTATATATATATATATATATATATATGTATATATGTACATATATAAATATTTATTTATGTGTTATATGTACATATATATATGTATATATGTGTGAGTGAGTATGTATGTATATACAGTACCAGTCAAAAGTCTGGACACACCTTCTCATTCAATGGTTTTTCTTTATTTTATTTTTTTCTACATTGTAGATTAATATTGAAGAAATCCAAACTATGAAGGAACACATATGGAATTATGTGGTAAACAAACAAATGCTCAACAAACCAGAATATGTTTTATATTTTAGATTCTTCAAAGTAGTTGAATGAGAAGGTGTGTCCAAACCTTTGACTGGTACTGTATGTTATTAAAACATAATTGTATTGTTGTTACCCACAGAGTTATCAGGTTTCTGGAGCACAAAGTCACGTCAGCTTACCCTTTTTTAAAAAGTTCAATTTGGATCCCCAACTGACAAAGTGACTATGACTAGCTCAATTGAACTACAAATGTCACTATTTGAATATTTTCCTCACATATTCATGCATTATAAAAATAGAGTAAACAGGATTTGTGTATTTTTGTTCATCAGTAGACTATAATGTTCTTTTTTCTGCTCATTTTTCCAGTTTTTCAGTTTGGAAATATAACCAGAGTGAGAGGTCTTCACTTGTTCTTGCCTTCTTTGGAGCTGGGCGTTTGTTACAGAGCCAGATGACTGACAGATGAATCATCCAATCAGTGTCCAGATCATGATCAGTGGGAAATATTCTAACCAATAGCAACCCAGTCATTCAGTCAGGAAATAAAACACTTCCAGTAACAATCCACAAGTTTCTCTGTAATACAAACACTCAAAATAGATTGTTTTACAAGCATTTCAAATAAAGACATGATGCAACACAAGTAAATAAGATTATTAGATAAATTATGCAAATGCAGCAACAAAGAATTGAATACAAATACAACAATCTTAGATACTCCTTAAATATTTGGGCACCTCTGTTGTACTCAGTGTTTATTTAGCATATCTTCTATATCATATTATAAATGTATGATATTTGTATGTATGATATTTGATTGTTTCAACTCTACAAGCCACAAGTTAGACAGAATTATTGACCTTTCATGAAGTTTATGACCTTGACCTTCATGAAGTACATTGAATGTGTTGTATCTCTGTTATGCTGTTCATTCTGGTCACATGACATCTATTGCATTCTGTCCATCCTGGAGAAGGATCCCTCCTCTGTCGTTCTCCCAGAGGTTTCTTCCTTTGTTCTCCCTGTTAAAGGGGTTTTTAGGGGAGTTTTTTTCCTGTGCCGATGTGAGGGAAGGACAGAGGATGTGAGGGAAGGACAGAGGATGTCGCATGTGTACAGATTGTAAAGCCCTCTGAGGCAAATTTGTAATTTGTGATTCTGGGCTATACAAAATAAACTGAATTGAATTGAATTGAGCAATAGTTTGCAAGCTTTATCTGAATGACTATAATGTATCTTTCCCAATCACAGTTTGGCATCTCACGCCTGTCGCAAGTCAACAGTTTGTTATATTTCATAATAGTACATTCATTTATTTGAGAGTAAGTTGGAACAGGTTTTTTTATATGGAGCTGCTGTGTGATTGGAGAGGCCACGCAGAGGACATCAGGTACTGGACCAGTGTCAAGTTTATTTCTGCATGTGTAGTACGTGTGTGTGTGTGTGTGTGTGTGTGTGTGTGTGTGTGTGTGTGTGTGTGTGTGTGTGTGTGTGTGTGTGTGTGTGTGTGTGTGGGTGGGTGTGTGTGTGTGTGTGTGTGGGTGTGGGTGTGACTAGCTCAAACGTGTTAACTTGTTTTATATGTGGTAAGTCTTCCTGACTAAAGACATCTGGCAGCTCCTCACTTCTCCAAAATGCTTTCTCAACATTTGAAATAAGGAACTTCTTGAACGCCACGTGAATCTGAGCACATTATTAAAACACTTCCATGACCAAACAATGTGTCTGATATGTATAGAATTATGAAGAAAAGAAACATTTTTCCAATTAAATGGTACAACTATGGCATATAAGATGTGAATGAGTGTGATATAGCTTCAATAAAGCACTGAAACAAGCAGAGTCACTGTGACATTGGAGCTAGTGAAAGTTAAATTTAAGCAGAACATTTAAGGTGCAGAGATTCAGTATTTTATCCATAAAGAATTTTCAAAAAGCTGGTAAAACTCGATGCAGCAGAGGCAGAGATATCCTGGCTTTTATTACTGCTTAATACAGGTTCAAGGTCCTATATGCTGAAGCCTATACTTCCCAGAATGCATCTCAGTGCCATATTTTTATTACAACCTCCCTGCTTGGTAAATCCAAAACATCATTCAAACTGCATATCCTCAGTCTGCAACACAGGCCTCAAAGTTCAACAAGCCAGGAAAGGTGCCGTTTAAGAGTTAAAGGGTCGGGAATCAGGACATGACTTAACGGACCTACCAGGTACGGCCCAAAGGGTCCAAAGGGTCCAAAGGGTCAAGAGCCAGACTGGCTCTCATCTACTAAATGTCTTTCAAAGAGACACGTACCAACCAAGAAGAGATTCAAAATGACCAGGAAGAAACATTAAACAATGCAAAATAACTACAAAGATAGAAAATGACCACAAAAACACAAGTAACTTGCATTTGTAGAGCTCCTTTCTAGTGTTTAAAGCACATTACAACATTCACAAATATTTATGCAGCGACGGCAGAGGATCGGAAATCTAAACAAATTCACATGCACACACAGACTTCAGGAGCAATTTGGGGTCTTGCCTAATTCTAATGTCTTACCCTGAGGACACTTTCATTCAATTCAATCCCTTACTGGCCAACATGCCAAGGCCTGGTGATAAATAAGAAGGTTAATCAACATTAGCATGCAGACTGGAGGAGCACTGGATGACCATAAAAGGATACACAAACACCCCCAAAAGACCCAGAACATCCACAAAGAGACACAAACCAACAAAAAAAAGAGACAAAAGCATCACAAAGTCTGTGTCTTGCTCCTATGTAAGAAATATGACGGGGCCTTTTTCGTCTGTTTTCTTTGTAATGCATTAATATTTAAAATGTTGAACAACTCAGAGCCAGACTAGACGTTGCAAATGTGATTTCTTTTTATAAATATACTTCACATATTTATAGCCAGGCCCTAAAAGTCACACAGAGAAAAAGCTCATCAATAATATAAATACATCCTAACTTGAATAACCCAAAGAGACTAGAATATTTTATAACCCATTTGTTTCTGTAACTCATCTGTAAAGTATATTTAGATTTGTTTTTACTGAAATGGATTAATAATGCAACACTACATTAATATGACAGAAACAATCTAGAGGGAAGTGATGGGAATTTCTGAGAAAAATGTATTGATAATGAATGCTGCAGTGACCATGTTCATCTCAAATCGCTGGAGAATGTCGCCCCCTGTTGGTGCAAAGAGTTAATTGCACAAACAATTAATTAAATTAATGCATTTTATCAGATTACAGTAATAAAAAACAATAACTTTGTGTGTGTTGATAAGGTTATTTTCATTCATGTGTCAGTGTCAGGTCTGCAACACCAGAACGAGAGGAGAAATAAAAAGACGGAGGCGGTCCCGCTCAATAAAAATAATTTATTTACAGTGGCATGAATCATAAATTAACGAGCAGCATTGGCAAAAAGCAACAGTTAGAGTCGACAGCTTGCATAAAGTGGTGTGAACGTCTGGACTTTTGCATAATAAAAACACTCACACTCTGAATAAACTGTGTGTACTGGACTGTCACCGCTGAGATATGGAATATGAACATCAGTGATCTTTGACATATTGCTCTGATTAAATAAACTATGAAACACTTTCTCTTTCAGGATGTAGACTGACGGCTAATCTGAAATCTGAAATGAAAGAGTTACATTAACAAAATGTTCTAAAAGAAACAATAATTATATACTTCATTACACAAAGCAAAATAATCTTGTGTCTCTGTGTCTTAGTAGTTTTAATAAATGATCTGAGAACTGTGTCATTATTAAATCTAAACCTTCTTAAAATCTAACAATCCTTTCTCAAGAATTGTTAGATTTGTTTCTACAAAACAAGAACTCATGCCATAAGAACAATTTAAAGATGCTAATAACACATAAAAAAAAAAAAAAATCTACATGTGTTGGCTTTAAATGGAAGAAAAAAAAAAGAAATGAGTAAAATGTGAACAGCCTATTCCAGTTGTTGAGGAGGAACGTTTATGCCAGCATAGCGTTTACATTGCTTCTATTTAGTACAATAGATCGCTGAGGCCACCCAAAGGTTGCTGAAGAGCCAGTGTTTTTAATGTATTTTAATTAGACGAGTTACATAAAAATTAATTGTACAGTTGTCATGAAAAAGAATGTTAGCTAAAGAGACTGACCAGGCTGTCAAGTTTATTCCTGCTGTGAAGTTGTGAATTTTAACATGGACGTCTATGGGGATCGACTCGCTTTTGGAGCCTCAAGTGGCCGTTTGAGGAATTGCAGTTTTGTTTTTGCTTTTCCCGTTAACTTTTGTTTCCCAGCAGCAGAGGTTGCTGTTTGTTTAAGACATGTTTTTGTTTGAAATATAGACAATTTTATACCATTTTATTTGGGCAAAGTCTTTCTACGACTGCATTATCTAACATTTGATAACTTAATAGCTTCTCTTGTGGTATTTCGAACTAAAATATTCAAAATGATATCCAGATTGTTTCACTTTTCTGCATTGATTTGGTATTTTCAAATTTTCCCCCTTATTAACTTATTAACAGTTTCTTATTTGTAGCAGTAGTAAAGTCTGGCATTAGGGTTTGATCACTTCTTGACATTTTGACTACATTATTAAGGTTATTGACAGGAAACTGCAGCTCAAAGTCTTCTAAAAGATGTTGCTTCAGTCCCATTTGGTCACCGACATAGATCAGCAAAGGTCAAAGATTACTTAATGCCCCTTTAAAAAAACACTGTAAGTCAGCGAGAATCTCCCAGATGCATTCTGCACTTACAGGGTGGAAAAATACAGATTTGTATTTTTACTTTAAACAGCTCGACCCGTGTCATTTCTTGGAGAGAAAATATTTTTAAAGAAAAAAGTTTTTTCTGGTTGTTACGGCGACAGTATGAAGTGTTAGAAGACTCACTCAGCAGTATGTGACACGTGTAGTACAGTTAAACACCAGACGGAGAATCACAGATCTAAGGCATTATGCTTCATCTTTAGCATCTTAAGGTACTTACATGAATTACAGTATTTTGAAATTGATAAAATATTCATCTATGAAACCAGAAAAATCTTCACAATCAAGAGAGAATAATTCACTTTCATCTGAACATTAAGAGTTACTGTACATGAGTTTACGCTCTTGAATCCTTTGCAGAGAGGTTTTCATTCATGACAATTTCTGTGGCTTATATTTTCTCTTAGAGGTTTTATGATTTACTGAGCAAAAATAGGATCAACACAACATTTTCTAAAAAAAACTAAAACATAATTTTGTTTTTTCAGTGTTTCATTTTGCAGTCAGTTAGCATTTTCACGTTCTTCAGGAAAGAAAAGAGCTCTCACTGTTACAGTATGTGATTTAAAGGTGCAATATACGGGATTCAGAGCATTAATATATCATCACACTATAATTAATATAAAAGATGTAGTGGAGTAATGTCTACCTGAGCAGAAAGTGAAGCTGCTCCACCTCTGTGTGTGTTATAACCAGAGATTCTCTTTGCTTTGTTGAGAGCCATCGAGAGGCAATAGAAATGCTCCCAATCACACATATTGCACCTTTAACAGATTTATGGACCATCTACAGTAGAAAAAAAGAGGGATTCACGAAATCCAGACTCCCAATTAGAGTTTTGTTCTTGTTTTGTTCTGACTTACAAGCATCTAAATAGACAGAGCACCTTTCAAATGGATTCGATGAAGCTATTCCCCAAAATACTCGATGTCCAGTCTGTAAAAGCTCATTTTACTTTGGATGGTAAATGTTCTGGGTCACCTGATCTTCTTTGTGATAAAGGTTTAATAATCTGTTCATAGGGAGCAGGTCAGAACCGTACATCCTTCTGAGACCGGTTTGTATTTGTACCAGTATTGTAGACATAACAAACAACACACATTTTAAAGTGTCCTTCAGCAGAACACCTGTGAACTCCTGCAGACCAGTACCTTGTGTGATGTTAAAATGAATCACAGTAGCATGGAGGTTTTTTTTTTTTAAAGTTGTACACAGATTTATTTTAGAGGCAAAGCTGCTTTGGAGGCAGAAATGTTTTCATTGGTTAAAATCTGAGCGGGCGGAGAAAACAAACTACTTCTGATTAAGTAAGAAGGGACTGACATTCTACCATATTTAACAATAACAGTACATGTACTATTACATACATGTACTCAAGTATTGTACTTAAGTACAATTTTACATTCTATTTTATGCAACTTTAAACTTATAATCCACTACATGTCAGAGGCCAGCTTTGTACTTTTGACTTCACTACTATATTTATTTGACAACAATTGTTAGATTGCAGATTTTTTATAGAAAAAGTAAATCAACAAAAATAATTCTTATTTATTATTATGGATTAAAACTTTGCTCCATCTTTAACAGCAGCACATAGAATTGATGAACACATCAATAATTATAATTCAGTAAAATAATATATATTATTTTGAGTACTTTTACTTGTGGTTTTGCTACTTTGAGTATATTTTGATGCTAACACTTTTGTACTTTTTGTACTTTTTCTTGTGACAGTATTTCTGCATTGTGCTACTATTGCTGCTTTTACCCAAGTAAAATATCCGAGTACTTCTTTCACCAGATTTTACATTTCATTTAGAGGGATTTATGAATACCTATGACCAAAATGGCGGACCGGCCGACATATACCTGCACAATATCGCTGTTAGAATGGCTCAAGAGCAAGAGCTTAGTGCTAGGAAAAGAAATATTATTAATTTTAGCGTTTTGCATCTTTTGCAGCTAGCTAAATTAACTTTCAAATTCAAAAGAGCCAACGCTAGCTTGCTAGGAAAGACAGTTAGCTATAGCTTGCTAAGTAGCCAAGGTGTAACGAAGGAAAAATAAGTACATGGTGTTCAAAAATGTATTTTACATTTTGACAAGAGTACCTTCTTTGCCATTTGAGTAAGGTTATGTCTAGATGGTAAACCTTTATTTGCAAAGATCTGGCGAGATGGAGGGGTTAGCATTGATCTCAGATGTTTTCGCACGTTTTTTTGCAAATCTAAAGCAACTATCCAGACACGTTTTACGTACACCAAAGTAAATGACTTCCACTCTTGTTGTCTTGTGGTTATTTAGCTCCGCCCACTGAGGTTCCATTTAACCATTGACATATTTCTGCTCCCTGTCTGTTGGACTAAAACTCCAAACTGCTGTTTTGCAATACCACATAGGAGGAAAAAGGGTTATTTAAAATCTAAGTATGTACACAATCTATACACATTCACCTTCATTTAAAAAGTCATTAAATAGGGATACAGCTCCCCTGTAACTACAGCAGTTGAAATATATTAATTTTATAAATCGACATCAAAAATGTACCATTTTGAGAGATTCTCTTAAATCCTTGATTTTTTTTTTTGTGTGTGTCATACAAAGAATCTCTAAAACTTCTTCAAAACTATAAATACCTGTAAAATATTTTTCATAAACCTTCTCATTTGACGTTTCCAGTCAGGCTCTGAAATAGAACCATAAAAGATAAAAATCTAGGGGTTTCATTTAAGCTCGTCAACCATTCACTTCAGTGTCAAACTGTTTCAGCTTCACACACAAATGCGCACAAAGAAAAGTACCCTTCATATACAGTATATATGGATGTCCTCTCCCTGTAGTGCCTCAGAGTCGGCAGAGGGAGCAGTGTTACCATCACGTGTCCTCAACTCCTTGATGCTCCTCCGGGAGCTGAGCTGAGTAGGCGTCAGTGTCTTTTTTTTTTTTTTTTTTTTTTTTGCATGTGTCACCTTGTTTCAACCACAGCCGGGGTCAGCAGAAATTCTATAGAGAACAGAAAATCTTATTTTCATAAAGGGAAATATACAATTAACAAATAGTCTCAAAAGAATTAAAACACACAGATGCATCCTGTAGATGAACAGGAACTTTGGAGGCAGAACAATTTGAATAATGTCATTAACTTTTTGATGAAAGCTCACTGGGCTGCAATGTTTCGGGCTTTTCTATTCTGATGAACATTAACTTTATATAAAATAGTAGGGATGTAATGTACAGGGCTTTAGCAAATCGCTATTTTCCGCCTGTAGTCCCTGGATCTTGGAGTACTAGTTTGTGGCCAAGTTGTAGCATGTAGTCAGTGTCAGTGGTATTAAACACTATTGTAATAAACACTTTGTTTATGTGATAATAATAGTAATATACTTAATATTTATAATATAAGCAAGGTTACTTTTTTCATGTAGCATATTTCAGCAAAAAGGCAAATTGGATCACACCAAAAAAGGACATTCACATTTAATTAGAAACAGTCTTTAAAACAGCCAAGAGAATAGCAAATTAAAAGTTAACGTGTGCAAAATCTTTAACTTACAGAATTGGGTTCACCGTCTTGGTTCAACATGTCCATTCCTGCCAGCTGCTCCAGGATCAGGCTGCCGTCCCTCACCTGCATCAGAAAAATGACAACAATTATGAAAATAGAGGCAAAAAAATGTATTATTCGTCCTAAATACAGAGTATATATAATACTATGAAGGAAATATGTTGACATGATATCGTTTCTTTTTCTTTTTTTGTTTGGTCAGACACATTGACAGGAAACAAGAACAATTGCTGAAAAGGTTACTTGTGAAATTCACGTGCATGTTAAAGAAAAAGGTAATTTATGCAAATGAAAAATGTATTTTATCATATATACTGAAAAAAAAAGGATAAAGATTTTAGTTTCGGAATAACTTATTCTAATACGCTCACCTGCTCTGTGTTCATGGAGCTCATCTGTCCTGACATGTGGTTCATGTTGCCGCCGTTGTTGGCCATGACTCCCAGGTTCATGTTGTTGTTGTTGCTGTTGTACATTCCTCCGTTGGCTTGTGTGGAGTACTGCGACTGGGACTGCTGGGGGTAAACGCTGGAAGGACGCAAACTGAGTCAAAGATGTCAAATATTCACAATAACATCAAATCTAACGGGAAAATAACATCCAAGACATGTCCAACTGTTGTTACCTGTTGCTGGTGGAGATGTTGGCGGGTTGGGACCACCCGGGGGTCGCCTGGTAGGCCGGTGGTCCTCTGTGGTTCGGACCCTGGGGCTGGGTTTGGGGTTGGCCCTGGTTCTGCTGCAGCATGGGGCTCTGACCCGGCCCCATTCTGGGGGACAGCAGGGGGCTCTGAGGGGTCGCAGCCCCGCAAGGAAAACCTGACACGGGGTCCTGGTGTTGCTGCTGCTGGGTCATTCCTGCAGATTGGAGCAGATAAAAGGGATCATAAGCTGCATGGACGAGTACGATACCCACGATAAACCAGATAAACTAGTTTTTACTAGCAGTTAGTAAGTTACTTTACTTCTACTCTACTTTAAGAATAAGGGAATAAGCTCCCGGAGAAGATCACCGCTTTTAAATCAAATCTTAAAACTCACCTGTTCCTCTCTGCCTTCCCCTAAGGTCTTGGTAATTTAGATTGCTTGTGTTTGGGTGGTTGTTCAGTTTTAATAGATATTCTTAGATTTCATTATGATTAAATTAATTCATTTATTTAAATTCTTATTTTATTTTTTGTATGTTTTTAGCGTTTTATTATTATATTTGATTATTGGGATTGTTTTACCCTGTGCAGCACCTTGAGATTTCTTTGTATTTTAAAGTGTGCTATATAAATAAAATCCATTATTATTTATTATTATTAAGATCCTTAACAAGGAAGCAAACTGTCAATATTTCGAGGTCGTATGACACTTAACACATAGAAGACAAATGGGAATGATCTAAACCAGAAGAAATATGAGAAATAATGTAAAGTCTCCCATTTAGAGACTCTGAACAATCTTTACTTAAAGGCACAATGAGTAGGATTTTTCTTTAAAAAAACAATGTATAGACTGATACTGAAATAACTCCTTTAAATCATCACTTATGACCCACTAGAAGTGTGTAGGGGGGTCTGTTATCTGCAGAGAGAGCCTGCCGTCCGTCTGGATTTTCTTATTTTGCTGTGTTCGGACATTTCTGCGTGTTAACCTCTATAAAAACATAGAGACAAGGTGCCATATTGTAAGCACTGACCAATAGGAAGCTACAAAAATGACAGACACTACTTCGAAACAAGGCAAATATAGCGAGGCAAAAAGCCAAAGCTCTTTCCAAAACTAGAATGTAATCTGGGGCTGGTTTTCACCGACCAATCCTACTCATTCTGCCTTTAACATCCAGTTTTTTTTGTTGAGGTGATCCTTCAATTGACAGACCAATCAATAGCATGGAGATAACAAGTTCAATGTCCATCTCTGTCTAACTGTTTGTAGAAAAGCCTCCTGATCCTATTCTGTCCTCACTCCAGAAGATTGCAATCTGAAGAGTTCCAGAAGAATCTGTTTATTTGTTTTGTTTAGTCAAATGAGATTAGGAGTTCATTCACCATAACGTGACAGAAAACACATGAAATCAACTAATAAAAGAACGATTTCTGGTTCAACAGTCGTCACCAGAGCTATTTCCCAACAAAATCACCACATGTAGTCTCCTGATTGGTTTGTGACAGGCTCAAGGATTAAGAAAAAGAAAAAGGATTGGAGTGTTAAAAGCAATTAAAAAAGAAGCAGAAAGTCTTATGCAACATTGTTGACAAATCCAGCGCAAGAAGACATTTGTCATCATGCCACCTTCAACCCACATCCTATCAACGTGACGGAGGACAAACAGTCTGAACAAACATGATTATATTTGATTGCCTCCACCACAACTAGTGAAAGCCAGTATGACGTGACGCACACACACGGAGTACGCTGGCGGCGCGTGCTGCCCTCCAATTATATACCTGAACTGCTGAACTGGTAGGCACTGTGCTGGGACGGGGGGCTCATTACCCCGCTGTACTGCCCGCCTACATTTCCCATCATGCCCTGGCTAGCCAGGTGATGGCCGGGGGAGAGAGGGGAGGAGAAGGGGCTGGAGGAGCCGGGGTGAGGAGGTGGAGGAGGAGAGGGCAGGCCGGTACCGTAGCTGGAGGCCGGGTAGGGGAACTGCTGCGGGTTGCCCTGCGGGAGCCGCGGGTTGGTGCCGCCCACGGGCATCGGCGTTGGGGCGGCGCCCCCGCTGGGGGCATGTTGATGCCCTGAGTCCGCATCATCATGGCGCGCTGCTGGTGCACGTGCTGCTGCTGCTGCTGCTGCTGCAGGTGTTGGCGTTGGCGTAGGTGGTTGCTGAGGTACTCGCGCTGACGCTGGGCCAGCATCTGAGCGTTGAGGGTTCCCTGCAGGAAGAAAAACAAAAAACAGTGAGGTGACAGGTAGTTTAATGAAAGCGACAATAAACAAGATTCTAAGGAGGTATTTAAGACGAAAAACAACTTAAATCACTGAATATGTAAATGAGTCCTGCTGCAAGTGAGTGGATCTTAAAAAAGATGTTAGGATGATAAAGACATATCTGCACATGTCAATTAAGGCTTTAAGTTTACAAAGTGCTTTTTTTCTATGGCTGCAAGGAAAAACAACCAACCAACCAACACACAAACCAGTTGCATGATTTAAAAAACAAATGGATTAAATACTCTTTAACACAATTATTAGACCTGGGTCACAATCATTCTCAATACTAATAAAAACTAATGTAAAATAGTTGTTAACCCAAAGTGCCACGTGAAAAGTGAAACGTTTTCAGTGTTATTCTTTTTTCTTTTTTTTGTACAAAAATGTAAATTCATTTTTGAATCCCCAGTGAAAAACTTTAGAGGTTATGTGCTTTTTTCTAAAATGTTCAGTGAGAAATAAATTATTTTAAATATTCCTGAAAGGCACTGCACAACAGTCATGCATTGCCTCAAATGAATATATACACATACATACATACATACATACATACATACATACATACATACATACATACATACATACATACATACATACATACATACATACATACATACATACATACATACATACATACATACATATATAAAACATAGACTGACCTGGTTTGGTACATTAGCCCTTAGAGGTAGATTCATATTGGACACTCCACTCATCTGGTTCACCATTGGCTGTCGGTTCTACATGAGGATGAATAGAGAACTTTATTAATCTCAACAGAAGATTACACAACAACAACCACTCAGAGATAAACATCTAGTTTCAAAACACCACCTTGACATGCCAGTAAAGTGAGACACTTCAATAACAAGTCTTCTTTCAGACTAGTGGAAGGAAAACATCCAAAAATACACATTTAGGAGTTTATTTTACCACTTTGTCTATTTGTGTCTCCTAAATTCAGGGGTTAGATAATGACTAATTTGCATATTTAAACATAAAATCTAAGAAAACTGGAAATACAAAAGATAATTGTCTTAATGTAAGTTTCATGTTGATATATATTATTTTTTTTTACCCTTTTCACTTGTAGTGTCTTCAAAATGTATGTAATTTGACAATATATATCTTTAAAGTGAGTTTTTTTCTTTTTTTTCAACAGAACGTTCAGAAAACTTAATCGATTATCACTGTTAAAACCTTCTACGATACCTTCAATGACTAATTTATGTCGGTTTATTTGGAGTTTTCTGTCATCACTGTTTCCTCACTGGCACCAACAAAAAAGTGGACGATGGAAGTGCAGAAGTCGTGTCTCACATCTGAGCTCGCTGCTAAATCATCAGTGCTATTTCAGTTAATATACACAAGCTGTTTTCCTTCTAGTCTCCACCAGGTGGCAGTCCACTATTAAACATGTAAAAATAGAGGAAGAAGTGAGTCCCTTGTTGTGAATAATTATATATCATAATATTGCCTTAAGATGAACCATCAAGTGTTTACTGTGTTTACATTTGACTATGAAGACTGAATAAAAACAAAGAAAAGATGAATTCAGAAACAGAAACATGAATTCAAACACACATGAACACAAATGTAGTTTTAGAACATAAAGACCTTGTATATACAATCACAAAGAGGAACATTATGGGGAAATGGGGTCAGTCACAAAAGGTGCAGTCTGTGTATGCATCATCTTTATGAGTGAGTGTATTGTGTGTGTGTGTGTGTGTGTGTGTGTGTGTGTGTGTGTGTGTGTGTGTGTGTGTGTGTGTGTGTGTGTGTGTGTGTGTGTGTGTGTGTGCACATGTCATGTGTGTTCATTGTTAAGTGTCTCAGCAGCAGGGAGTTGCTGATGAAGGCAGAAAGCTGCAGAACATTTGTTCCTTTCTGGCTGCTGCTGTTTGAACTCAACGCCTCTACGCCGAGCGTCTCAGGAAGGAAGAAACAAAATGTGTTTGGAATTGTATTATAAAGGAAGAGCCTCATCTATATATATATATAGACAAAAATATTGTCATAAACCGAAGCAAAAAAACCGAATTTATCCCTGTTGTTTTTTTAATATGCAGTCTAGCCTTGTATAATTTAAAATAAGAAGAACATGATTTACATATTGTAGTGGATCAAATGCCTTTTAACCCCCAAGATGTTTAGCTCAGGTCTAAAGTTAACTAACTAACTGTAACTTAGATGAATTTGCAAGTGACAATTTTGTAGTGAAAGATCACTGAAGTTGATTCCCAAATGAAAAGATTTAAACATGATGGCCATACTGACACATTTCTCGAACCATGCATTAAGTATTTATATGATATACTTCTGAGACATTACACTTGGCCCATAAAAAACAAACTAAAACTAAAAATATATAAACAAATATCTTTCTGAAAACAGACACTAAACTAAACTAAATCTTAAAGTCAAAACTAAACAGGAAGATATTAAATATGTGGTTCCACCTACCAGCTGAGCCTGGAGTCTGTGCTGCAGCTGGAGCCTCAGGTTGTTGGGCTGAGGCGGCACTCCTGGACCGGGCCCCCCCGGCCGGATCCCGACAGGCCTGGGCCCCGCGCCCCCCGGCATCCTCATCATGGGTGGGTAACCGGCGGGCGTCATCCTCTGCGGCCCCATGTGGCCGCTCATAGACGGGCCGTGGAAGCCACCGTCCGAAGGCGCGCTGCCGTACGCTGGAGGGCCACCGTAGTGCTGACCGTACAGGAAAGGCTTCATGCTGGCTGATGGGTCCGAGGAGCCCAGGTACTGGTCCTGGTCCGACATGGGACCCTGCAGGGAGGGAAGAAAGGATGTGAGCGAGAGGAATCAATCATTTTGATTACTCTGGGTTGTTTTCTGTGTAAATCTCCACTATTAAATGAGGTTTTACATGTTTACTAAGTGAATTTTATAAAAATAGGCACTGAAATCAAAATAAATCTCTCAAAGATCTTGTAAAAAACACAGAGAATATAAAGAAAATACTCCAAAATGGGCTAAATCCACAGTTAAAGGTCCACTAAAATACTTTTTTGTGAGTCATTTCTTATTGATCTTCAGCCAGGTGATCTCAGGTCAGTTTGAAGGGGCTCACCTGTCCAGCCAGCGTCGGGATCCCCAGCATCTTGTCGATCTCCTCCAGACCCTCGTAGTCCTTCAACACCGAGCACAGCTGGCTCAGCAGGGCTCCTTCGTCTGGCGGGCCCTCGGGACCGGGGCCGCAGCACCGCATCCTGTCCTCCTGGGGGGCGCCGTACGGTGGCCTGGAAGGGAACCTCAGTATTATTGCCAAACTACATACATAAGGCTTCCAAAACAGTCCACATCTGAGACTCTAATTTCATACTTTCAGATGGATTGATTGAATGCCACACCTGCTTTGGTTTCCATAGTGATCCACAGCCATCATCCGGTTTGGCCATGGTGCAGTCTGATTGGGTGGAGCTTGCTGCTGAGTGTAGGCGGGGTTTGTCATCTCCATCTCTGGAAAAAAAAACACATCAAATGTCAGTTTAAGAGTCGAGGTCAGTTTGTGACTTTTCTTTCCGTCTTGCTTCGTCCTCTCACCGTTGCCCATCATCTGCATGCCGACCATGGCTCTGGATCCGGGCGGGCCTCTCGTGGTCATTGCGGCGTTCATGTTGGGGACCATCCGACTCGGCCCGACCCCTTGGCCCATCATCGGCCCCCCCGCGGTGCCCCCCATGGACCCCTGGTGACCCCAGCCCTGCTGCATGGAGCCCGCATCGACCCGTTACTCAGCATGCCTGATTTGGAGAGAACAGATTGTTACGAGTCAGTTTTTCTTTATTACAATACAGAATCTTAAAACTTTATTTTACTTAGAAAGAACAAATAAAACGTATGACTCATTTTTTTCAAGCCCAAAACATATTTATAAGATTATGATTATGATACAAATTCTTAAAAAAGAAAAAATAGTAGAGAAGAAAATGATCCTGTGGCTGCATTGAATAAAAAGTTTGACAGGGCAAAAATAAATATTTATTCATAAGAATTTATAAGAAATGTATTTGTTTAGTTTTTTTGTTGTTTATTACGGGTATAATGTCTCTCTGCCTTGTTTATATTGTTAATGCTTTTATTGTTTCGGTATTTTTACCATGTAAAGTACATCTTAATACCTTTTAAAGTGCTATACAAATAAAATAAAATAAATATTATTATTATTATTATAACATCATTTTAATACCAGAGCTTGTATGTGTGTATGTATATTTGATATACTATTTCTTCTCCTGGCTGACCTTGATTGGCCATCGCAGCCTGGTTGGCCATGCCTGCGTGGGTTCCCATCATGCTTTGCTGCTGTTGCTGCTGCTGCTGCTGCAGTAAGGAGTAGGGCCCGTTGTTCCTGTGCTGAGGAGGAAACGGTCTTCCAGCGTTGGGGTTTGGGCCGACACCGCCGTCCAGAGACTCAATCCTGACTGGAGGAGCACCTCGACCCGGCTGACCCGGCCTGGCGCTGTTAAAGCCTGCTGGGAGGAAGACGAGTTAAATATATATATATAGTGTCGTTCATATCCTGAGACAAAGACGTGATGAAGGTCTCGTTCTACACAAATACACTGTTGCAGACGTACCTGCAGGGCTGATGGGAGGGAAGGCTCTGTGCTGGTTGGGAGGGCTGCTGACTCCGCCTCCGCTGCTGCTCTCCGTCATCTGCAGGATGTCGCTGATGATGCTCTGTTTTTCCACGGAGGAACCGGGCGCAGCAGAGGAAGAGGAGGACGAAGAGGAGGCTGGTCCTCTGACTGGCTGTTGGCTCGAGAACATCTGCTGCTGCTGCTGCTGGCCGCCGCTCTGCAGGTCCTCCAGCAGGTCGTCCAGCTCACTGGTCTGAGAGCAGCCACAGGGGGGAAAAAATGACATTTAAGGACTGGTCTGCTGAAATTCAAGGACTAAGAATGTCCACGTTTCAGAGAAAGACATGATATTTGCTGTATTCTAGACTCCTGACTGTGGTTATTTTTGTAGATTTCTGTCACATAGTTTCTTTTTCATGTGTGATCCAGGCAAAGCTCATTGCATTTAGTATAATATTTCAACACCTTTTATAAACTCAGATCCACACACAAAGAATCTTCATCGTGCATGTGATGTTGAACTTTTCATTTTGTGTTGATTTTGGCGGTCCCTGTGGACAAATGCGGTATTGTTTCTGAGCACCAGCTTCCCTTTAGAAAACCTCTAATTTTACTGCAGCAGGGTCAGGTAGTCTGCCCCACTAAGTCCTGGTTCTGGTTTTCCCATGCCCCCCTTTCCTCCAGGGGGCCCAGCAATACGGCCTGGACCTTTATGAACTTTATAAAACATGTTCTTGCTTTTAAAGGAGATCTGAAGTAAAGGTTAGATGAAGGATCTCATGTATACAGGCGGTGTATCAGGGAAGCTTTCAGTTCAGGTGCCGACATCTAAAAAAAAGTTTTCGGTTGCTTCAAAGAAACACTTTTATCCCTCATATAAAATATACATTAAAAGTAGAACAATGTATTGTTGTTGTTTGATTAACGTGTTTAAAAAAAGAGAATAAGGACATGAAGAAATGGTACGATGGATAAGGACGAAACAAAACAATAAAAGTGACCAAAGAAACCTGCACATAATGAAAACAAGAAATCTGATATTGAAACCCCCCCTCAGTATGACCGTGTTATTTAACCCACCACATACATAACACACACACACACACACACACACACACACACACACACACACACACACACACACACACACACACACACACACACACACACACACACACACACACACACACACACATAACACACAGACACAAACTCGTCTTTCCTGCGGCCGTTTGGCTGATGAATAGAGGAGGAGCTAAAAATAAACTGCCAGAACTAATGAGGTCATGTGTGATGTACAGTCGCTGCTCTGTGTAGCCTGGGTGTATATGCACACACACACACACACACACACACACACACACACACACACACACACACACACACACACACACACACACACACACACACACACACTGAACACAACTTGGCCACATATCAAGGTCATACTTTTAAATGGAGATATGGAGATAGTATGTAAAGCTAAAGTCTTTGGTTATGCAGCATAACAAACATCCGGCCACAGTAGTGCCACCTATCACGATCTTATTTGTCATATTATACATAAAAACAAACAAACCTAGATTAAACTTTGAATGTAAGCACGCTAAATTCGCTGCTAGTCCGAGCAGTGTGGCACCACCTCAGCTGTTACTTTAGCACAGTAACAGTGAGAACATACTAAATATGAATAACAGGTAGCAAGCTGCAACTTTGCAAGCAACGAGCGGATAACAAAAGTTTGCAAACTTTGCAGTAGTTTGTCTACAGCTGCAACTGGTGCTACCTTTCTGTCTTTCTAGGATTTCACACCAACACTTTGCAGAACATTGTTTCCGATGGAGATTCATGATGGACTCTCCTGAGCAGCCACCACAGGGTCGCAAGCTGCCATGTACAGGAGAACAGAAATGCATGCAAGCTTAGTGTACTAGAAACCTGTTGACCTTCTGTCTGTCAGCTGCATTTACTTTCTGTGTTTTCTTTCAGAGACGTCCCTGGCACAATCTCGATCGGCTTAACAAAGCGTCACCTTATTCTACAAACTACAAAGCCATCCAGACTCTGAATGGCTACCTCCCCAACCGGGGGCGACCTCCGCTGTCCGGAGGCCCAGTAGGAGCGACGTCAAACCCATGCCGTCCTCCTCCAGCTCCTTCCTGGAACCAACTTCAACTATGTCAGAGCACCTGGAGTTTCAATGATCAAACTAATCTTTTCCTACAAGAGAGGGAGTGCTACGCTGTGAAATATTTCTGCTGCTGTAACCAAGAGTTTACCATCATTCACTCTCCCAAGAGGTTTGTACACACATGCATGTGTGTACACACAAAGTACAAGATACACAGACCCACTGTATATATACGTATGCATATACAAACGCATGCAAACACACCTACACGCGTGTCAGCAGACCGCGGTTCTCACTTGAAGGTGTTGAGCTGTTAAGTACATGCATATGTCAGTTTGGTTAAGTGGAGAGATTGCTTAATTATTCGCATTCACTCACAACAGACAGAAGTCTTCATGTGTAAAGGGAGATTTAAGGGAGATTCTGACTGTGATCAGTCTCCACGTGGTTGTTGTCTACGACTGGAAATAGTGTTTTAGTCAAAAAAAGCTAAGAGGTTAAGTTTAACCAAAAAGAGAGAAGCATCAAATCCATTTGAGAAGCTGAAATGACATTTCTGCATTAGAAATGACTAACATGATTATATTAATTGCTGGCAAATTCCCGCCAATCCACTAACGACAACACTGACCTGGTCGGCCATGTCGAACTCTCCCTCCTGCATCTCCGTCTTGACGTTGGCCAGCAGGGGTCCGTCGCCGGGCTCCATCTTGATGGCTTTATCCAGGATGCCGTTATCGTCCCTGTCCAGCAGATAGCGCAGCAGTGCATTGTCCTTCTTCTTGGGGCTCCCCGGCTCCTGTTTCATGCAGAGCTCACCCATGCTGTCCCCCGAAGACGACTCTGGACCAACGGGGTCTTTTCCCGTAGCCTCCGCCGTTAGCTTGGCCAACTCCACGGGCGAGGTGCTGTTCTGCAGCAACCTGTGGAGGATTTTGTGCTTCTCCTTTAGGGAGGTGGAGTGGTTGTTGTGCCCGGCACCACCACCCATACCCCCGATCCCGCCCAGCTGATCCTTACAGTTCTGGTCGTCCCCCATTGGGGGCGATGAGCAGGGATCAGTGGACTCTGATTTGGTGGTGAGGAGCTGGAGCAGCTTCGTGTGCCCCTTTGTGTTCAGAAGTGTTGCGTTTGGGGCGTCGCCGAGCTCCCCTGAGCTTCCATTACCTTCAGAGCTATCGCCGTCTTTCTCATCGTCTCCGTCCGGGTTCGGGGACAACAAGTCTTGCTGCTCCCCAAAGGTTCCCAACAAGTCGGCCTCTAAGCTGGGATTGTTCTTGGCTTGTTGGCTGCTGTTTTGAAGAGGGCTCTGAAGGCCAAACAGCTTCCCGTCAGGTGACTCTGGATGCTGCCCCTCCGTGAGTCCCTGGGAAACCCTGTGGCCCTGGCTGAGGGCCTGCAATGCACTAAGGGAGTTGAACACTTGGCTATTCCCCGTGCTGCTGCAAACGGACGCTGGCGAGTGGAGTCCGGCTGCGGGAGAGAAAGAACCAGGGGGATGTTGCAGGTGAGGGCTACTACAGCTGCTGCTGCTGGCCACCATGCTGGGGCTCTGGCGATGGCGAGGAGACAACATGGCGCCCTGGACCCCTGATGAGACGCTGGGGCTTCCCTGGGCCGAAGGGCTGCCCAGCTTGGGCGCCCGACCCGATACGGATCCAAAACCACGTCCGATGGCACTGGAGGCCGTGTTGGAGTGGTGCGTGTTGCTGGTTACACTGGCATCAGGGGAAGGGGAGGGGCCACTCACACTGGTTGGGGTCATTGGCTTGGTCATGCTCTGGCCGCCAGCCATGTCTGCAGTCATGCCACTCATGTTCTCTCTGTAAGGAAAAGAAAACAGACACGAGAGTCAGACCTGCTCCAAGGCAGTGCTGGTTGTAAAGCCAATGCAGAAGTGTCTTAAAGCTGCATTCTCTCTACTGACCATCAGGGGGCGACTCCTCTGGCTGTATAGAAGTCTATGAGAAAATGACTCTACTTCTCTCTTGATTTATTCCCTCAGTAAACATTGTAAACATGAGTTTATGGTCTCAATCTCTAGTTTCAAGTCTTCTTCAATACAGCATGATGTTCATTTAGTAAATGATGCTCCATTTAGAGTCAAACAGACCATAAAGCAGGGTACGCTTTAGGGCGGGGCTACTGTGATTGACAGGTCTCTACCACTACCAGAGCCGTATATGGCGTCTCTATGTCAGGCCTCCTCATTCCAAATACGGTAACTTCCATTCACTGGTTGCAAAAAGTCAAGAAGGCGACAGGCGTAATCCAAGATGGCGACGGACAAATCGCCAAAACTGTCCACAGTTCACGACGACTATGTCCAATTCTTATTTACAGACTATGTTTGTGCATTAGAGGTTTGGCAACTTCTCGATTCTTGGATGTATCGCAATGCTGACGTGAAGAATTCTACATAAATGGAGTGACAGAACATAATGGTGAGTTTTTCAGTAAAAGAGAATATCATTTTGGATTGGGTTAAAAGAGTGCACCGTGAAAAGGTAGAGCGACTCATCCAGTGGAACAGAGAGCAGCTCTGAAACAGTGTACACAACTGAGAAAACAGAGCTGTAAAGAGGCCTAAAGCTGTAACAGAAAAAAGAGCTTTTTAAAACAAGGAATCGGCTTCAGCCCCCCCTACACAAAACACACAAAGATCTCATTGTGCCGAGTACTGGAGCGATAATTTTCAATGTGAAACTTGTGGAAGTAAAAAAAAAAATAAAGGCCAAGTGTTTGCCATTGATGGCCCAAAGCTCCGGGTAACAGCTCTGGCATTGTTTCCTGACTGCAGTCCAATTCTTGACTCTGAATGGTCACACTAAAGGGCTGGGTGCTGGTGGAGTTGCAGTCGCTCTTGCAGTGGTGGGAGGTTGGTACTGTATACTGGACTGGCTGGTAGCGCTTGTGTCAGTTTTTGTTCTATAAGTACGGCGGCGGCTCTGAATAAGAGGCTCTTTGTTCTTGAACCTCTTTGTCCAAATCAAGAGGAAACCGTGACCACCGAGAGAGAACATGTGATAAACACACACAAGAAAAGTGTGAAATGAAATCTATCTTCTTATATAATTAAAGTCATTGTCAAAATATTTTTGAAAAGTCAGTTTTAAGAAGATTTTTTTGCAACTTTGGTGGACCAAACTGGAGACTCATTCTCAAGAAATCATATATTTCTCTGGAAGGACTGACTGCAGGTTTAACAGAGAGTCCTTTAGCGCTTTTCAGTTTCTGTTCTTGTTTGACAAGATGGTTTATCGCCTCTGACCACAGAGTCTCACTCTCTGTTGTCTGTTGCAGCGTCACTTTGGGTTATAGATGGAAAAAGCGATTTGTTTTTTTAACACTTTTGCTGTTTGGAAAAAAAAACATGTTGCTACTAAGCAAGACAACTACACTATAACTGATAACTTTCAGGGGACTTAAACCCTGCTTCTTTCGCTGAGATCAGCAGACCTAAACTCAATGATGAAGCCAAACCTTCTCTTCAAATGAAAGGTTTTGCAAAGATGTACCAAGGGATGCTCTTATATACATAATATTGTTTGACTTAACAGACACAATGTGAAATGATAACACCCAAAAAAGACTGAAGAAAAGAAGGTTAGAGACCAACAGGTGTGGAAAAAGTAGGAAAAACTCTGAAGCAACCTTTTAAACAATATGCAATTGGTTCTTAATAGCGAAGTTGCTTCTTTTTCTGTTGGATAGGAAACTAAGGAACAGATCTTTTTTTGTGCCAGCCCCTTCATGACTGAATGCAATGTTTTAGAAACACAGACACTTTGCAGTAGAGGCAGAGGAAGAGAAAGGAGGCTGGTACCTCTGCAGGATGTGGAGGGACATGTAGAGCTGGGGCTCGTTGTTGGCTGGAGATCGGACCAGCTTGCTCTTGGTGTGAGCTGAGACGATGGTGCCGTCGGCCAGAGAGAACCTGTACAGAGGGCTGAGAGCAGTGCCGCCCCTCAGCACTGCAAAGACACGGGCAGAAAATTACACTTTAACATCGTCAACACACGACTGAAAGAATATGATTTGATGCTTCCTACAAGCTATTCAAAAAGATAAAGAAATAAGAGGTGAAGTGAATTATTTCACTAACTGTTAAGGGCTTTAACAGTTTATATATATTTATTGAGGAGTTGCCCTTTCAGACGGTTAACTGAAGGCTTTATTTTGGTGTTTTAAAAGGTTAGTTTTGGATTCACTAAAGAACTAAAAACATCAAGGCAGCGGTTGAGCAGAAACTCTCGTGTTCTGAGAGGCAAAATTACTGTTTTTGTTTGATGGAGTTTTGTGCCTCTGAAGAGAGAAAGATACCGGCTTCAGTTCCCTGTTGGAAAGGCCTGTCTGACAGCAAAGTACAATATTCTAAATATAGCGTACAATTAAACTGTAATTGTTTATTTCTTTAGGTTAGGTTTGATGATGCTCCTGCCTGTTTTTTCCAAACAACCCCACTTCAAAAACTCTGAACCATCCCTTTAATACACGGAACACTTCAAGCATGGATATAAGGTAGATTATCATTCACCTACGATTAATTCCTCATAGAAATTTTAAAGCCCTGAACTCTCAAAAAGTCAACCTTGAACCTATGAAAGTAGGGATTGAAAAACTCAAAAAGAAGGAAAAGAATTCAGCTACCAAAAGAAAATACTACAGATACAGTTTTGCTATCAGAATGAGCATGTTCCTACTACACTAATGCATCCTTTACAGGCTGCAGGGTGAGCTCCGAGTTTGTCTTTCTCACCGTCTTGCTGGTGTTTCTTAGCGAAGGACATCTCCCCGTCATTCTGCAGGTGAAACCTCTGAATGCAACGTCGAACCAGGTCCTCCCAGCCCGGCTTCATGGACGCACGGAGCAGACTGGTGTCCAGAGACGTGATCTTACCTGGACAGGTAGAAGACCTGATGTTAACAGATTACTCTCATGGGAAAGTAGGGTAATCACTTAGTTATAGACCAGAGTTTCAGTCCCTATCCACATTCTTATCATATGCGATGTGGACAACATTATATATTTGGCACAAAACTATTCTAATTGATCAGAGGGCGTATTAACAGTAGAACCTCCCGGTCCAGTTCTACCTTGAAGGTCCTGTCGCGTGGTGAAGCTCTCGTAGGCGGGCAGCACAGGTCTCTCTTTGACGGGGACTCTTCTCGCCACACAGATGAGACATGACTGGAAATCTGCATGTTTGGAAAAAGCATGGGTTAAATAACACTAACACTAACATTAACACCTTAATGCAATGGGAAACAACATGTATTTAAGAATATAGGTAGGGTGGAAAAGAGGTGATTATAATTATGAATGCCTTTTTCCTTTAGTGGAACCATGGACGATTATGAGACCTCTCCTCCAAAAGGACATAGTATCACAGACTATATAGTTGTTTAGCTTTTTATGTAGTTTTTTTGTGTCTCTTTGTAGTCGTTAAGTATCTTTCTCTTGTTATTTTGTGGCTCTTTCAGTATGTATTTGGTCTTATTCTCCTTTGTATTTTGTGTCTCATTTTGAGTCTCTTTGTGGTTGCTTTGTGTCTCTTTGTAGTAATTTTTTGTGTCTCTTTGTCACTTTGTTCTCATTTTGTAGTCTTTTTTGTAGTCGTTTTGTGTCAGTATGTATTTGTTTTGGTCTTATTGTTGTTATTTTCTGTCTATAGTTGTTTTCCCCTCTTTGTGTAGTGGTTTAGCGTCTCTTTGTAGTTCTTTTGTGCCTATTTGTAGTCATTTTGAGTCTCTTTGTTGTTGCCTTGTGTCTCTTTTTAGTCATTTTGTGTCTCTTTGTAGTCGTTTTGTGTCAGTATGTATTTGTTTTGGTCTTATTGTAGTTATTTTCTGTCTGTAGTTGTTTTGCGTCTCTTTGTAGTTCTTTTGTGCCTATTTGTAGTCATTTTGAGTCTCTTTGCTGTTGCTTTGTGTCTCTTTGTAGTCATTTTTTGTCTAGTTTTAGTTGTTTTGCCCCCATTCATAGTCCTTATGAGTCTCTTTTTAGTCTTTGTGTGTGTCTTTGTAGTCGTTTTAGTTTTTTGGAGGTCATTTTACGTGTCTTCCTGGTTGATAGCGTCCTTTTGAATTACATTTTGTGGGTGAAGACTAATGGGTCCCCTGACATTTCGTGCCCCTGGGCCTGTGCCCGTCAGGCCTGCTCAGTAAATGATCCATGGGTAGGCATCACTTCCCACTAAAATTGACACTGAACTATAAATCACAACATACACCATAGAGATCTAAGACGGGACTCCTGTTAACCCCTTTAGTTGAACATAAATAAAGTTTAAACTTAACTTACAACCCAAACTTAGGACCTAAACTAATTCTTATCCCTGCTTTCAACCACGGCTAGAGCTTAAACATCCAGTTGCATTGAAATCAAACTCAGCATGAACACTAACTTCATCCTCAACATTGATATCAAGAAGTCTCGATCCCAATCAAACTCAGCCTAAACCTCAATCTCAACCTGCGCCCTCAATCTGTCCACCAGACATCCTCCTCCTGTCGGTGGGGAGAGATTAGCACACTATCTGGTTGTCAGACATCTAAAATTAGAGTGCCAGACTGATTCTTTTCCCCCGAGTGTGTATGTGTGTGTGATAAGATAAGATGGGAGGCTGACAAAGTGCCACGCGCTAATTAGTGTCTCCCGGTGGATGGGAGGAGTGGTGATGAAAGGAGGACAGGACACAAGAGACCGCCGAGAGAGAGAGTGAGGGGAAAATGACAGGAAGTCAAGACGGAGAGGGAAAGATGGAGAAAGAAGTAAAAAAGGAAAAACATGTATGAGCTGAAGAATTGGGCTTTGTTTGAAAATGCTAACATACTGCATAGTACATACTTAGTGAATACTGTGTACTAAATGTATGATTACATGCTGACTGTTCACACTGAAGCTAACTCAACATCATGACTCGACATCACGAAATTACCAGTCAGAGCTACCGTGTAGGAAATTTGTTTCATTCAATGTAATATTATACAGTTTTATTTTTAAGCAAATAGAAATAACTACATATGTTTTCTACTGTACGTTATATATGTCAGCTTTTCTTCTGATCTGTACCTTTACATCACTCGCCATCATTCCTAATTATCTTATTATTTTAAACTTGTTTTAATGTCTGCTTTGCAATTCACCATTTGGCTAGTCTGAGGAAACACAATGCATTATGGGATGGTTTGGTATGTCCAGTAAGCTCCCATCACATACTTTGAAGTTTTTGCTAATGTAGTTTAGATCCTCACGTCTCTTGCGTACAAAAGAAACCCCCACATACTTTGTGCATGGAACGCACGACATACTCAATTTTATGTCATAATTAGTATGAATATTATGCAATTGCAAACAAAGCCATTGAAACAAATAGAGCAATTTGGAAGTAACAAAAGAGGGACCAAATAAAGAGACAGTACAAGAGTAAGCAAAAGAGAGGCAACAAAACAAATAGAGTGGGAGAAAATGGAAAAGAAGAAGAAACCAAGAGAGAGACTTAGCGATAGAGACAATAAAAACAATAAAAGAAAGCAAGAAATCATAACAGAAAGAGAAACAAAAAAAAACCTAATTTTGTACAATGACAATAAATTAACCTTGGACAAACATGGAGTAAAAAGTAAAGGCAAAAGAGACAAAGTAAGTTAGAGACATTACCTTCCCCCTCTTCCTTGATGGACTTTGGTTCGGAGACGGCAAAACACTGCATGGTCTCGTACTTCTGCTGCGGCGCCTCCTGCTGGTCGGACGCCGACCGGGCGTCACCGTCGGTGTGAGGGTTGACCAGCATGCGGCAGGTGAACGTGTGGCTGTTCCTGTTGGACGAATCACTGCTGCGATGGTTGACTGTAGAATTAAAAAGAAAAAGTATACCATGATGAGGTATCTCACTTTATAACATAGTTTTAACAATTTTAGTGTGAGTTGTTCTCCAGACTTCTGTGAACTTGTGTGACCAGAGATCTGTCGTCTCTAGATCAACATAACGCTAACATTGTTTGCTTTTTTTAAATAATCCTATTTGTTTGATACTTTGTTCAGGTAAATTGAGGTGAATCGTCTCGAATCTCAAACTATAAGAATGGTTTCTAGAAAAAGTTCACAAGAAAGGGGAATATTCTGTGTTGTCATTTAAGAAAAGAGGGCAGTGTTGACCTGTTGAACTAAACTGTGGCTAGTTTAGCATCAGATAATTACATGTGGGAACTAAAAGACAGGTATTAATGGAGCCTGTTTGTCTCCATGTCGTCATTCTCTTTAGTATTGTCAACAAACAAAAGCAGGAAAGTGCGACCAGGATCTGCCTTGAGGCGTAAATTCAAATATTAAGAAAACAGTTAAACAGTTAAAGGGGATATATATCATTCTTATTTTCAGGTTCATGCTTGTGTTTTTGGGTTTCTACTAGAACATGTTTAACTGCTTTAATGTTCAATGTTAATGTTGTTTGTTCTGTCTGAATATAAATGCGTTCACCCACTGATTGAAATGCTTCGTTTTAGCGCCTGTCTCTTTAAGACGGACTCCCGGAAAAAAAACAGTCTGCTCTGATTGGCTTGTGAGGAAAAATACGTCACTCCTTTGCAAACGTAGTTCCAGAGAGAGATCCCATAAGAGACCATCCACCGAGAGTCAGTTTTCTCTATTTGTGTCACGTGAACACAGATTATGACCGATTCTTTTGCTCCATGGTCACCAAAGTAAATATTTGACCCAATCTTCACAAGCTTCATATGTTCTGAACATTTTGACACGGAAATGGCATTTTCTGACAAAGAAATTTGGAGAAAATTAACTTTGTTTGAGACTCTCGCAAGATCTGTAAACTAACGTTTGTGAATGCACTAGCTAACTATTGTTTGTAATGCTAAATATGGCTGTTTGGCTGTGTAAATATCTAACAAACGCAAAATAAAATATTAATACATTATGCAAATATACCCCAATCTGTTTTTACCCATCCACACTAAGTTTACAACAGTTTGAAACAAGGTGGAGGGATGGAGAGCAGAACACGTCATGACCACGCCCACTTATAGGAGACAGGAAGTGTGCACCATTTCAAACTAATGGCTTGTAATGTGGCATCTTTGTTATAGAGGATCCTTGGAAGTTTCTAAAGCCGTAGGTGGCTATGGATGGTGGTATATTTAATATATAATATATATTCTAATGAGCATGCATTTGAAATGGGAGGTTGAGTCTATTCTGATTGGCTGACTGGGTTCTTCTTATTTCACAGTTTGTGATTCAAGTCCTTTTTAAGGATCTCCAATATGGTTGCTAGGGAACGTCTCAAATTCTCTCCTCCATCATTCCACGTTCCGGAGAACATTCTGCGGTTCTTACCCAGGCTCTTGGGCAGGAGGTTCTTGACGAACTCGGCGTGATCTCCGACGTGCAGCACGCTGTAGACGCTGGTGTTCATCAGCTCCTCCTGCTGGCAGCGCAAATACTGGCTGACGTTCTCCGAGACGAACACTATGTTGCCCTCCATGTTGACCACAAAAAAGAAGCCGTCCAGGGCCTGAGGGGAAGAGGAGGAGGAGACAGGGGAGATGAAGGGAGGGAATGAGGAAAGGACAGACAAGGTAAGAGGGATAAAGAAGGGAGATTGAGTGTTAATTAAAGTCCATCTGAACTCTCCACCCAAAGCTAATTGGACTCAATTAATAGAAATGAAAGTGACAGTAGATATATAATATATATATATATACAATATATAAAAACACAACTCAAAGTTTAACCATTTATTGTGACTGTATATGAGCAAATTTAAATTTCTGTCTTCACGTTTTATTACTAGAAGTGTATTCTGATGTAATCTTGCCACCAGGGAACCTTGTCAACAGAGTAAACAGTGACCTCTTTCAAGAGCAAATGCAACAGATTTGGGATCTGTTGATGAAGTCTAAACTTTTGCTCAAACTCTTTGTCTATTCTGTAATTAGTAGCTATTGTTTTCCCAAAGATGTTTGAAGAAAACACTGGAATCGGTCAGAGTTCGATGAGGTATCCTCCGGAGACCAACTGAATATTCTGCTCTGAACTCTTTCTTATATAGATCCTCCTTCTTTTTTTTTTTTTTTTTTTTTAACTCTTTCTCTGTTTCATTGGAAACAATAGTATATTTTTTAAAGCCCCACCCAGGTTTAATCTTTCTAAAGATGTCTCGCTCAAGCATGTTGAGGTATGTTTCCCGGATACCAACATTTCAGGGGGTTTCCAGAGTGTATTTAAAAATATGCGATCTGAGGTGCGAATTTCCTAGATGTGTCTTTTGTGAACATCAAATAGTGCTTTAAACTTTCTGCTTTTTTTAAACAAACCTGCATGTTTTTTTTTATGTGAAAATTGATTTAAAGAAAATCTAAACAAAAGTCCCTAGTTATATCAGGAAAAAGCAATAACTTGCAGTGTGCTATTGCAATTCTAATTATAAGGCAAGACAATGTGTGTGTGTGTGTGTGTGTGTGTGTGTGTGTGTGTGTGTGTGTGTGTGTGTGTGTGTGTGTGTGTGTGGGTGTGTTTTTCCATTCTTTCATTCCTGTTAACTCAGCATTTTCCACATATATGTACAGACTGTGATTTGTCCTTGAGCCTGCCACATGTCTACACAAGCCTCCTGCTGTACGTCTGCCTGTGTATCACCCCAACACTGGTGCAGAATAGAATAGAATAGAATAGAATAGAATGGAATAGAATGGGTTCCGGCCAGAGTGATGGTTCTCTCCAGGCAGACACCTCAGCCAACGTTGCGGCTGGTGAAAGCTATATATAGAGGGTCTGTGTTTGTGTGTGGTCAAGCTCCACCCCTACTTTGCTAATCTGGCTTTTCAGGAAGGTATTTATACCTCATTGGGTCGCATGTTATACGTCACCACACACACACACACACACACACACACACACACACACACACACACACACACACACACACACACACACACACACACACACACACACACACACACACACACACACACACACACACACACTGGAGTAGGCTCGATGACGCCATTGCCCCCAGCCAGAGGAACTCTTATCTCTCTGCGTCACTGTACAGTGCATCGCCATTTAAAGCCAGAAAGACGCTCCGCCAGCTCTAAATCCGTCAGGCATCGACACGCAGTCGTTGTGTAGTGCTGCACTCTGACACGTCAGGTTATTTAATTAAAACTTGTCACTTCTTGCCCTCTTTGTTGTGCCAAATGCGAGTACTACTAAGTAGGTCAATAACAGGCCACTGTTGTCGATTGAAACTAAATCAGTCCTGGTGTCACAGTTTGGCGTCGCTTTGACCTTTAATCTCTGTTCCTCAGAGGCGGACTGACGTTGGGCTGAACCTACCTCCAGCATCATGGGCCCGAGGGCGTCTTTATCAATGACACCCGGTCCTGTGGAGGAGACGTCGGCCTTCTGCACCTCCTCAGCGTCAGCCACTGGAGCTTTTTCTGTAAAAGACAACAATTAGAAACATTCAGATTTTGCACATTTTTATCGGCAGTTCTTTTAAATGAATTCCTCTGAATGGATAAAACAAACTAAAGTAAAACAACACTTGTGATAGTAAAAAAAAAAAAAAAAAAAAAAAAAGGACTATTTTTTGTTTCACTATGTTTTTTTTATAAATAAATAAAAATGTTATCATCCCATTTAGTTGGAAATTTGATGATGTGGTGATATGGCATGTTACAATCTCCAAAATCTCGGTCTCCTTCTCTTTGTCACCACCTATGGCACTGAGTGGTGAGTGCAGGTGTGTTTTTTTTGGGAGTCAGTGTTTGGTTTGTCCACTTTAGGCTACTGTAGGAATATGGCTGTGCAACATGGTGAACTCGATCGGGAAGCCGATGCAGAAGTGTCTTAAAACCTGCATTCTCTCTGCTGTCCATCAGGGGCGACTCCTCTGGTTGTATAGAAGTCTATGAGAAAATGACTCTACTTCTCTCTTGATTTATTCCCTCAGTAAACATTGTAAACATGAGTTTATGGTCTCAATCTCTAGTTTCAAGTCTTCTTCAATACAGCATGATGTTCATTTAGTAAATGATGCTCCATTTAGAGTCAAACAGACCATAAAGCAGGGGATGCTTTAGGGCGGGCTCTACCAGATCTGTATATGGCGTCTCTACTTCACACCTCTGCATTTCAAATATGGTAACTTCTGTTCAGTCCAAAAAAAAACAACTACATGGTGACGGCCGTAATCCAAGATGGCGCACCAAAAATCTTCAAACTCGTGGCTTCAAAGCGGTAGTCCATAAACAAATCAGTGACGTCCCGATGACTACATCCACTTCTTATATACAGTCTATGGTTGGACTCCATGAAGAGGACCAAGGTTATGAAAACACAATGATCCTTAGTGTAAGGTGATTATACACTAATGAAAACATATTTAGGATTATTATTATTATATAACATTTCTGCTAATAATCCCCTGAAATACTAAACAATGCTGGCTGGTACCTGACTGTATGTTTTCTCGGAAAAAACATTCAGTCAGACTTCTCTCTAACTCTGCTTCTCAGCGGGTATTCTCTTTTCCAGTGCTGTTTTTTTTTTTATGCCATTTCCCTGATGACATTAATTAGAAAGTCCTTTGTTTACTTTAATTAACACCTTCTATAACCTCCTCCACCATTGTTATGATGCGCTGTAAAACACAGAGGTTTGAGAGCAGGTGTCAGCACACTGCTGGACGGCGCATTAAACACACATTTACAGTCATAAATGAGGCCAGAGTACCCACTCTCCTCGCTGGCTTGTACCACTGGACTGTTAAGCCTCCCATGGCCCCATTAGGCCACATAGCTGACATTCCTGTTGTGGGACCAGAGCTGTACAGAGTCATCAAACTCCTGTCACTGCAGCGCCTGGAGCGGCCCTCGTGTAGGTTGGAGGGGATTCAAGTTGCAGTATGCACTGGTTTTTGGGGTTTTTAAAATCAGTAAATATGATAGATTAGGGCACAGATGAACAAAAGTCAACAAAGTTACACATGCATCATCATTGTGGCTCCTTGATGTGGCAAATGTTGTTCTCTGTATGTTCACAACTGCAACGACTTCAAAGCAAGTTAAAGGAAAAAAAAAAAGAACGGTAGACAGAATAACCTAAAAGATATTTGTGTTTTTTGTTTTTTTTAAGACTGTATATAATAAGAGGACATAGTCATTGGTTTGTGCACTCCTGTTTTGAAGCCTCGGGTTTTGAGCCTTTTGGCCGTCCAGATGTTGGAGTTTTTGCATCCAGTGAACGGAAGTGACCTTATTTAGATGGCTTTATGGTCTGTTTGACTCTAAATGGAGCATCATTTACTAAATGAACATCATGCTGTATTGAAGAAGACTTGAAACTAGAGATTGAGACCATAAACTCATGTTTACAATGTTTACTGAGGGAATAAATCAAGAGAGAAGTAGAGTCATTTTCTCATAGACTTCTATACAACCAGAGGAGTCGCCCCCTGGTGGACAGGAGAGAGAATGCAGGTTTTAAGACACTTCCGCATCGGCCTCACTCTTCAGAACCGGATGTTGCTGACTGGTTTTATTTTGTAATCCCATTATTTAGTGTTCCTGTCGACACATACAAACAGTACATACACACACCATTTATTATTAGATACTACTGTTTTTTTTCCAGCGACAACTGCTGAGTTGATAAAAATGGAGACACACATGCACTCTCAAAACACACACACACACACACACACACACACACACACACACACACACACACACACACACACACACACACACACACACACACAAAGGCAGAATACCATTTGATTTTGTCTTAGTGTGTTCTCTGAACGTTTATATTCTATTTTCCGGTGAAAGGTGACTTTTCTGCCGCACAATATAAAGCTAGTGATCCTTTCATCTACTATTTATTATGTTGTAGTGATTTAAATGTTTCTGCTGGTTTTACTTCTATAGTTTTTTTGTTCCTTCTATATTACTTTATTTTGGTATGGATACATTCTTTGCCTCATCCGGCGCATTAGTTAAACACTGTGAAGTGGAGCAGACAGCTGTGTGACTTGTGTATTATCTAGGAGAGTAAGAGTGTTTGCTTATTCAGCTGTTGTTTTCAGACACAAACACGTGGACACCAACTGGCTGACCGCAGGGACAAAAAGAGGGAGGATGATGGAGAGACGGGAGAAAAGAGAGAAAGAGAGAGAGAGAGAATGAAGAGGGAGAGGAAGCATGGAAGGAGGGGTAAAGGGTTGGAAGGGTGAAAGGGGAGAAAGAGAGGAAAGGACCAATATTGTTGAGGTGGGATTAATAGTAAAGGAGAAAGAGGAAAGGAGAGAAGAAGACACAAGGAACAGAGGAGAGGAGATGAAAGGAAAAGGAAAGGGAATGACAAAAGGTGATGTAAAATGGATAAGAAAAACGGAAAGAGGAGAGGAGAGGAGGAGAGAGGAGAGGAGGGAGGAGAGGAGAGGAGGAGGAGAGGAGGAGGAGGAGGAGGAGAGGAGAGAGGAGAGGACGGGAGAGGAGGAGAGAGGAGAGGAGAGGAGGAGGAGAGACCGAAGATGGTCGAGGAAGGACAAAAGGTGGACTTGAAAAGGGAAAGAGGCAAAGAAGAAAAGTGAGGAGAGGAACAGAAAGGAATTGAAATGGAAAAAAAGGTTTGAGGAAGGATGAGAGAAGGATAAGAAGTGTAAAATTGGGAAGGAGGAGAGGGAGGACGATGGAGAAAGGAGAGAGAAATAAAGGAAGGAGACAAAGGTTAGATGGAGAGGAAAGAGGAGATAGAGAGGAATGGTGTGAGAGGGATAAAAAAGTAAAATAGGGAAGGAGAAAATGGAGGAAGGTGGGACAGAGAAAGGAAGTGGAGGAAGGATAGATGGAGGGGAGAGACCTTTCTCCGTCTCTCCTTTTCCTTCACTCTGAAGGGGAAAGGAAAAGAAAGAAAGGAAAGGACCAATGTCGTTGAGACGGGTTGAATAGGAAAGGAGAAAGAGGAAAGAGGAGAATAGAAAAAGACAGGAGGAAAGGAGGAGAGGAAAGGCAAGGACAGAAGTGGTTGAGGAAGGATGTGAGATGAGGATAAGAAAATGGGAAGAGGAGAGAACAGGACAAGGAAAGGAAAGATGGTTGAAGAAGGACAAACGGTGGACTCGGAGAGGGAAAGAGAGATAAAGAAAGGAAAGGGTAGAAAATCTAAAAGGAATTTAAATGGAAAAAAAGATTTGAGTAAAGGTGAAAGAGGGATAAGCAAAGCAAAACGAGTAAAGGAGGAGAGGGAGGGTAGACGGAGAGGAGAGGAAAGGGGGCGTGTCATGTTTGCGGCTGTGAGGAAGTGAATAGAGACGCTCTTCCATCAGAGTTAAGAGAGATCAACCATTTTGAGGTTATCTCGCTTCTTTACTGAGAAGCTGAACGTCTGAACTCCTCTCTGCTCGACTGCTCGTTGAGAAAACAGCCTCCTCATCCTCACCCTGCTCCTTGATCTGCCTGATCTGCTTCACCGTCTCTTTGAGGATGGCACATTTGTCCGGCTTGACGTTGAGGTCGTCCATGTCGTTGATGTTGGCGAAGATCAGCTCGGCCAGCTCCTCGATGTACTTGTTCTCCTGCTCCCGGTTCCTCCTCTCCGTGCTCCTCTTAGGGCTGCAGGGGACGGGAGCAAAAAATGGCAACTTTGGGCTACAACCTCCCCGTGTCCTCAGTCCATCCTCACTGCAACCTTCACACATCCTCTCAGACTCGAAAAGCACAATGACTTAAATAAACTGTGGGCCATAAAAAAATGCTGCAGCAGCATTTTTCTTCATCGACTCATTTCACCAACGTCTCTCTCGCTCTCTCTTATTCTCACTCGTTGAATAAAATCTTAATTTAATCTGTTTATGAAAAGAGCACTAGAAAGTCTCGCATTTATAAAAAAAATAAAAGCATTTTTTTCCCCCCTTATTTGGCATTTTTATGTTACTACATATAGTAGTACAAGAATAAAAACGGGAATAAATAAGGAGGAAATAATAAATAATTAATAAATAGGACTGAATGTCAGTTTTTTTATATTCAAAGCTTCTATTGAGGTTTTTTGTGTGAAGCTTCGAATGTCTATCGTCATATTTTATGACTTCATCTCAAATAAAGAGATCAATTTAACTTAATAAGTATTTTATAATTAAAACATTTTTGTTAAATATAAACTGCCAGTGATGCTGACATTTATGCGGCAAAAGGGGAGAGCAAACAGTCTTTAGACGGCAGAGAAAATGCTGTTTTTGACGGCTAAACGCCAACAAATATGGATTGAAGCAGAATATTTCTTTAGGTAAAAACAATGTGAATTTTGTAAATTATGACACTTTTATCTTATACAACGCTCTAGAGTTTTTAGGAAATTTTGGAAAAAGATTTACGATATAGAGCTGTGCTTGGTCTTCTCTTCTATGAATGTGTTTTCTTGGTGATTTTGTATCACACAAGTCTGAAACGATCCTAAACAGCCAATGCTGGAATTTATGTATTCAAATATTATATTAATAATGTTAGTGTAGCCTGATCGTTATCTGCAGCTGTGCAGAAATACCGTTTTTAAACAAAAAAAGATTGAAATAAATAATCTAATAACAAAATAATAACCCTATACTAATAAGTGATTGCACTGTACTGAAGGTCTTAACATTATATAAGGTTGTGTAAGTATTATGGTTATAGCAAGGAGACATGTGTTGATGCTCCAGAGAGGATTTAGTGTTTCATAGAGATGCTGGATGAAGGTCCTCACCTCGGCCCCAGCAGGAGGTCCGACTGACAGTCCTTCCTCTTCAGAGACTCTCCCCCTCTGGGGGGCTCCGGGGTGTTTCCCCCCCCACTACTCATCTTCAGCAAATATCAGCACCTGGAGAGAGAAAAGATGAAAGAGGCAGTCAGAACTAGTCTAAAAAAATAACCAAAACTGTGTATCAAAAAGATTTAAGGTTATTCAAAATGCGACATTTTTTTTCAAACTACATTAAAAACAGCCAACTTTAAAAAGGTATTTTAATGCAGCAGGAAAACTGTAGAATGCAAATGCAGATCAGTTACTGGAGAAGGATGACAGCCTCTAATATTTAGACACGTACTTCTACAATACAAAGGCAAAAATCTTCCAAAATACTCTCGCTTTTTTTTTTTGTATATTTCCGCCTAATGCTCATGATGATATCCACATTGTCTATTGTTACACTCATGATGCACCTACATCAGCCTCTCTTTTGTGACGTGCAAAGCAGCACAGCCTGTGCCATTTATGAGGACGCTTTTAATCTAGATGCACTAATTCCATGAAGCACGAGTGCAACTGAGCGCTGTGGAAATTAATAAAAAAAACCCTGCCGTTTCCGACAATGAAAAGTGCTCTTCAGTCCACTCTTTAACCGCCGCGTTATATAGACAGACAATAATTAATGTGCTGAAGATGTGCACGACCTATTTGAATGGCGCATAATCAAACAAGGAGGGGGTGTGCTCGTGGAAACAATGCGTCGTTGTAAAGTGCCTGTGGGCAATATGTGGGAGGCCCAGTGGGAATACAGGAGGTGTCAATAATTACTTTGGTCCAAAAAAAAAAAAAAGCTAATTCATGTAGGCACATTCACATTGTGAACGTGAACATTTATGACAATTGAGTAGACGGTCTTTAATAGAATACATGATGTGGAGAGCTGTTATATTTTGTTCCTAAGGGTGTTGTGTTCAAATGAAAAGAAGAAAAAGTATACATAGGTGGGAAAAAACCCACATATTGGCAGGTAGAAGTTACACCATATGGTGGCCTCATGCTGCGAGACCTTTCTACCAAACACACACTGATGACAAAACTCAGCTTGTTGGCCAGACACCATTCAGCACAGTGCTTTTCTCTGGTTGATTTTAAGAATCCACTTCCAGCATTTCTACAGGTCTCATTCTTAGCTATTATGACAGATATAAAAAAAAGTAAAGTAATCAAATAAATCAAGAGCAAACTTTTTGAATTTACAGCTAAACCTTTAACTAAAATATATTTCTTAACATTTGAGGTGAGTTATAAGCAAGGCAGTAACATAATCTTGATTCATATTTGATTAGTGGTGACTAGTTTGATAATTTGACATCTGCGGCTCCGATTGGTTCTTTTTCCTCGCCCACGGGGGACTCTTGTAAATGCCGGTAGGAGCTCTAAGAGGGGGCGGAGGAATTTGAATTTTTCACAGATAATCTGTCTCATGTACTTCTTTTAGAGTATAGTAACAGTAAAGTACTGAATGTACCAGGACTTAAAAAATGACTTTTAAAGTGGTTGCTAGGCTGGTAACCAGGCATCAGGTGTTGGTTGCTGAAACTGAATATGGTGGTTGTCATTTTTAGTCACTTTATATTTTGAGTAATTACGATTAGTACTACAGTATTATCTTCCTTCCAGCTCAAAGATGGCGGTATGCTTTCCCTTCCAAGACCTTGTTGTTTTTCATTCAAGTTCATCTGGTTATTCAGTCAATAAGTCATCAGTCAATTTGCACATTTGTTTGTGATGTTAACGGGTTAGTCAAAGTTTTCACCCTCCTGTCAAGTAACCTAATTTGCATCGCCATTGTGTCAAAAACATATGACAAGTAAACGCATTAACACACGTGCAGCTTTGTCTGGTTCTGTATCAAAATATCACTCATGCAACAAAAGTTCAAAGTTTGTAAAGACTTTCCTGTGTTTGCAATCACAGCTGAGAATATGTTTGGATATCTGGCTTGCTGAAGGAGTTTTCCTCTATTGTCTATTCTAAAGAATGTTGGATTAATAATTCATCTTCTATTTCTGTCTGTGTTGTACCATTTCATGTTGCAATGAAATACTGGAAACCTTCACCTGCTGTTGGCGCTAGAGGAAAAATCAGAGGATCACCAAAGTTGTAAATATTGGATATATTTTCTTAAGATCTTTAATATCTGGTCAGAAGGTTATGCCAGTTACCAATAGTTGTCATGATATTTCACTCTGAACCAAGGTGGTGGTTCATAGTGAGAGCTGAGCCGAGCCGAGCCGAGCCGAGCCGCAGCAGGCACGGCTAGAAACTGGGTGATGGTGTTACTAACTAGGAGACTAGTCTCCTCTCCTCTCCTCTCCTCTCCTTCTTTGGTGTAATTAGGCCATATTCTCCTCCTTCCTTAGGCCTTATTATTCAGAGCAACAGATGCCTTTCTTCCCATTTTCTCCCCCCCATCCTCACCCTTTTGGCTTAGTTTACAACATTTGCACTTGATGCCTCAAAAAAAACCTATTGTTCATCCGAATGATCCTTTTCTTTTCCTTTTTACATTTCCCTTCCACTTGACCCTTTTGGATCCATTATTTTTCTCTTTCTTCCTTCCCTCCCTCCCTCTCTCTCTCTCTCTCTCTCTCTCTTCCTCCCTCCCTGTTGTTCCTCTCTCTCTCTCTCTCTCTCCCTTATCCCTCTCTCCTGCCTTCATCTGCTCGGTGTCGGCCCCACAGACCGGCGGTTATGTAACAGTCAGGTGATGAGCTGGCCTGTTGACGGCCCTTAAAGGACCAGCGTCCTGACAGACACTCTGCCTTTTCTCTCTCTCTCTCTCTCCTGTTAGCTCGACCCATCATTGTGTGTGTGTGTGTGTGTGTGTGTGTGTGTGTGTGTGTGTGTGTGTGTGTGTGTGTGTGTGTGTGTGTGTGTGTGTGTGTGTGTGCAGAAGTAAAAGATCTGTTCTGTTTCACTTTGTAATCCCGTTAGAAGATAATCTGTCTTATTTCTGCTCTTTTTGTTTTCATAAACACCTGTTTAGTAACCAGCTTGGTTTAGAAAAAGTCATATCGGAAGAACGAGCTTACAAACATTACTCAAACTGTTTCTTTAAAAACAAGCAATAACAGCCTGCCGCACTACTGACGTAAAGAGAGCTCAGATGACCGCTAGTGTTGTTTTCAGTCTTGTTGGACTACTTATAATATTACATTTTCTGGTGTTTTTTCTTGTTGAAGCACTGTTTGCATTTCGTTTATATTTGAATCCAAGAAGCAAAAGCGAATTCTCTAACACACAAGTGCAACACCATCAGTCACAAACGCCATAAAAACCATCAAAGATAGAGAAAGGATGGATTGGCACAATATTTTGTTGACATTCATGGTTGCTGGATGATGAAGTGAAATGATGGATTGCCAAGAAATTTGGTTTATGTAACTCCTTTTTTGATAACCTTTATATTTAGCACCATTGTCAGGTCAAAATTGTCCAATTCAGTGTTATTCCCATCAGCCTCAGCTGTACTTTGAGTTCATGTTTCAAAAAGGACAGCACAAAAAAAATCCAAAGTGATGGTCATGGTTAGACAGACAACTGGAGAAAAACATCATCGTGATGAGACTGGGTGACCTCAGAGGTTGATGAAAGCCTTGCAGAATGTCTCAGTCACACACACACACACACACACACACACACACACACACACACACACACACACACACACACACACACACACACACACACACACTGAACTCAACCTGGAGGATCTGAACATTTCAAATCAATGTCTTAGGTAGATCACACACACACACACACACACATATACGGAGAGACGAGCACAAACACACGATGAATTAACACTAATGTGTCCCGTTCAGCCCGGCATTAATGCGATCAGAGGAGCAGAGAGCTCCACAAAGTGAAGCCATTTAAAAACAATTTGAGCTCGAGAGAAGAGACGAGGCCAGAGGGTCCGACCGGCCATTAAGGAATTACAGCCGAGGATCGATGGCGGCCGGTTTTGTTTCCAATAGAAACCATCGCTCATCAGCTTCTTTGGTTTTGGGGTTCCAGATCGACCACCAGCTGCTTTTACAGGTGTGTTTTACATGTAGTATTATCTTCTTTTTCCTTATTATTTTAACCTTGTATTGACACAGTGAATGATTATGGGAAACTCTGTCACCAATGTATAATATAGAATCTATTTTACAGACCATTTCATTTCTTTAAACAAGGCAACAAACTTCTGTCGACACGGCAGTCCACAGTGAAGCCGATGCAGAAGTTTCCTAAAACTTGCATTCTCTCTACTGACCAGCAGGGGGCGACTCCTCCGGTTGCAAAAAGAAGTCAGATTATATAGATGATTTGTGATTTATTCCCTCAGTAAACATTGTAAACATGAGTTTATGGTCTCAATCTCTAGTTTCAAGTCTTCTTCAATACAGCATGATGTTCATTTAGTAAACGATGCTCCATTTAGAGTCAAACAGACCATAAAGCAGGGGATGCTTTAGGGGCGGGGCTACCTTGTGATTGACAGGTCTCTCTACCAGAGATGTATAATGCATCTTTACGTCTTTACACATTACAAATATGGTCACCTCCGTTCATTTGTTGCATAAAAAAAACAACAACATGACGACGGCTGTAATCCAAGATGGCGACAACGAAATCCCTGAACTTCAACACGGCAGTCCACAAACCAACGTCAAGATGACTACGTCCACCTCTTACATACAGTCTATGCTTCAAACTAATCATAAAGTGTCATGTTTAATGAACTGAAATTATTAAAAACATAAACATTTGAAAAGATCTTGTATACTAACCTGAAGTGAGCTTGCTTTCCCTTCATGGCTGCAGGTATAATGAACAGTGGCTCCCATATGGGTTCAGGTTTGCTATCAGTTATTTAACTACTAACTGTCTTTCTGGTTTGTTCAGCCTTTCAGGAATATCTCTCTCTACTTCCTGGTATGCTACAGGTGAACGGGAGCAGGTGGGTGTCATATTACAGCCAGATGGAGGTCAGGCGAGGATGGAAATAAGGTGGTGCAATATATTTAGCAGTAAGTCTGAGTGGCTGTTGAAAGAATAATAATAATAATAATAATCATATTAATAAAATGGCACACGCCGTGCAGGAAATGACAAGAAGTACTGTACAATAGAGAACGGCTGGAAAGATGAATATATGGTTGGGGAAGCATGAGAGACTTAACCACCGTCGTTGTCATGGAAGTAAAGCCCACTATGGGTTGTTATTACAGTAATGAGTCATCCCTTAGCTTGCAGAATAATTGAGGTTTTGAGCATGTAACATAAAAAATAAAATGACACTGACCACGCAGTCTTATGTAATGACTGACAGCACAAACGTAAGGTGTTTTCTGAAGGGATGGTGGGAAACTTCTATCTTAATACTTAGAAGTTTCCTGATCTGGCGTCTGAGCTTAACAGACAACCAGAGCCCTGGTTGTCTGTTGGTGTTTCCGAGCACCTCTTGTCTCCCACTTTTGTCCACAGGGGCCGCCAAAAACAACGTAAAATGAAAGTTACTTGTAGTAACTTTACAGTCAAGAGCAAACTTTATGAATTTACAGCTAAACCTTTAACTAAAATATATTTCTTAACATTTGAGGTGAGTTATAAGCAAGGCAGTAACATAATCTTGATTCATATTTGATTAGTGGTGACTAGTTTGATAATTTGACATCTGCGGCTCCGATTGGTTCTTTTTCCTCGCCCACGGGGGACTCTTTTTTTCACAGATAATCTGTCTCATGTACTTCTTTTAGAGTATAGTAACAGTTTGAACAAAGTTCTTCTTTTATCAAAGTTACCAACAGCAGCTTTAAGAGAAAACAGTGGCCAGAATCAATAAAACGAAGACCGTGTTTAGCACTTGTAGGATGTAACCATGACAGCGGTGGCGGCGGCGGTGGCGGCTGAGAGGCGGGACCCTCCTCCCTTTGGCGTCTAAGCTTCTTGTCAAGGCTGCAGAAAAAGGCCCTTAAGCCAGCAAACCCTCCCATCAAAACACACACAAACATAAAGCAGATTTAATACCACTGCTGCAGCTGGATTAAGAGCACTGGCTTCTCCCACTCTGAGGGGCCTGCTGCATCATCCTATGCAATGTGTGTGTGTGTTGGCGTGTCCATGTCAATACGTCCAGTCCCTTTATGTGCATCTCTGCTACTTGCTGCCACGGCGAAGCTGCTCCGACCCGGAGGCTTACTGCCTGTTTCTAGGGACAACAAGCCTTTTGTTGATCTATAGCCTGCCTCATATCTCCGGTTCCCATCAGAGACAACGACATCGTCTATTCTACATCAATGTAACCACAAGTTAAAAAAAACCAAAAAAAACCCGGACTTCTACAAATAGTGCTGTCACAAACTTATTAAAATGTGGAAGCAAACTTTTTACTGCTGCTTCTATTCTATTGACACCCTGAGGCTCGTTAGAGTTCAGGGTACTTTATCGTCTCCTATTGGAGATAATTGCCCTGGATTCAGAGGAAGTGCTGCATCAACACGAAACATCACAATAAAAAACACAATTAAATGTGGAACACAAAAAACAAAAAAAAGCTAATTAGATTGTTAAAAAAACCTAAAGTTATCGGAGTTATATTAACTGACTCAGCAAATATTCACAAACCATATAAGACTTAAAAATCACGTTTATTTTTAGCTAAACTAAGTAAATAGGTGCGCACACACTAGTTACCAGTTCCGGCACTGTTTTGACTTTAAGTTGATCCTTTTACCTTGAAAAAAAAACGTTGAAAAGTTGGTAACTACTATATAGATATTAATTAAAGTGATTTTTGTCACAGGGAGTTTTAGAGGCGGTCAACAGATTTGTGTCTACAATCTGAAGTTCTGTCATCATGACAACAAAGCAGTGGACGTCCGTCGCCACCTGGCAGCCCGCTCCTTTTTTTTTTTTTTTTTTTTTTTTTTTTAATCAAACCACTGTCAAAGCTTCCAAAGAGGCTTGACGCCGGCGTGCTGGAATGTAGAGCAAACGCCTTTCTGTGTGCTGTGAAGTGAGTCGCCGTAAAAAGAACAAAAAACACAAGCTGTACACACTGACCCACTTCAGCCAGTTGTCTTTATTGGCAAACCAGCCAATAACCCAACCCCGTCTCAACAAATACAGACTGATTGGTATTTGAATAACAATAAAAGTCACATTTGAAGTGTTTCAATTCTTTTTTAAATGTCTAACTTTCTTTACTTTGTCTTTTTTTTTAATCTTGTGGTCAATATTGCCAAAATAAACTGTGAGCAACATGTTACATCACTCTATATTAAAAAAATCTACATTATATGGATGATGACCCTGTTTACTACTAAATCACCCACAAACATTCGCGTATATAATTACCTTGCAAAATAAGGACGACAACAAGAAGAGCACCACAACTCAAACCCAACAGAAATCAGCTGATAAAAGAAAAAATCAGTTTGCAGACAGCTTGTTTGCAGGCTGTTCATCCAGCAGCTGCTCTTCACTCTGCATGTGGACTTCCATGTAATGTGAGAGCCCCCCGATCGATTATGGACTGGAATCAATAACATTGAACATGCCTGCCTAGATGCTAACTCAATTAGGAAAGCACGCACACACATCACCAAAAGCAATTTCCTCGTGTGCACCAATTAGCACAGCGAGGCCGGCAGTCGTTCTATCTCTGTCCTCACTGAAAACGAGTCAGACTAGCAGAATGAAAAAAACACTTAAAATCACCGAGAACATGAGGTCAAGACACTAAACCACAAACACAGACTGTATATCCTGATATATATATATATATATAGAGAGAGAGAGTCAGTGACACTCTCTCTTGGTGCTCTGTGTTTCCGCTGAAGTGTCGTGCTACATGCAACAATGGACAGCGGCCAAATCTGGACACAAACTGCCGAAGCGTGAAGTTTTTTTTCCACTCATCAAGCTTCTCAGATAAGTAGGATGTCACGTAAAGGATAAAAGGGTTTTAACCTTTTTTTTATTATTTATATAATGGACAAAGTGAATAAAGTGACCTGGCTATGGTTTGATTAACTTACAATACTTTGAACAAAGTTAGTTAAATGATGATAATTTGCCGTTTTGAAAGAAAAAAAATGAACATTAAATTGAATTTCCCCGTCAACACCAGAGGCCATGATAACACCACTGTGAGTGACATTTTGCACATCAACAAATTGCAAATTAAACTTCCTCTCTGATAATAACTGGTATCAAATCCCGTAATGCACTGACAAGTTGGATATCAATACTGCTTATCTGAGAAACGATGACTCAACCGAGATTAATCAAACTGATACGACGAAGGCACGAAACGAAAGCAAAGAAATAATTATTTTTTTTTAAAAACACACACACAGTGGGAGTGTCACATTGTTCTGCCTGGCCTTCGAGGTCAAACTCCACCTTCGGCTCACTGATGGACTTATCTGCAGTTGCAGCGAGTGTCGGCATAAAAAATTACCATACAGTCACAGCTGAGCGACTTCATGAGACTTTGTTGTTTCTGCAGTGTGAATATGGAAGAAGAATTACTGTAACACACACACACACACACACACACACACACACACACACACACACACACACACACACACACACACACACACACACACACACACACACACACACACATCACACACACAGTTTAGATGGAAGTTAACATTCAGTGAAGCAAGAAGGACACATAGAGCAAGAAGAGGAATGATCATTTGCACCATGTGTTGTGTTTTTCAGATGTTGAATGTTTATTTTTAATTAGTAACAAAACTAAACTTTTATATATTATCCCGTATGAATAAACTTGTAAGCAAACACTTTGTTAACCGGCTGCATTACCGACTTTTCCCTACTTCATTTGTTTTTTCAAAAGCTGTGAACCTGTCATCGCAAAACTCTGCACTCAACAACTGACTTTGTAAAAGTGTGACATTCTCGCAGAGTTTCTTGACTTCTTCGCTGCACTTCTGGTGGAAAAGCTGCTGCTTTCTGAATGAGTGCTAACGACAGTTGTTGTTGAAAGCGGCGCAAACGGGAGTCAACAGTTGGCTGCTGAGACCTCAGGTGACAGAGCAGCTACAGGCCTGTGCTGACTGTGCACTCTGTGTGTGTGTGTGTGTGTGTGTGTGTGTGTGTGTGTGTGTGTGTGTGTGTGTGTGTGTGTGTGTGTGTGTGTGTGTGTGTATGTGTGACCAGTCATTCATAACCACTCCCCCCTCCGACACACACACACACACACTGAGACAAAACCACAATAATACATGACAGCTCAAAGTCCAAGTCTGACTCAGACGGTCTCTCTCACACAGTGTGAACATCTTGGTTATAAATAAATACACATGATGATTATATATATTTTAATTATCAATACAACTTAAAATGCTGTTATATGGTTTTAAATGATAAAAGGTATTTATAGTAATTTTATAACAAAGAAATACGACGAAAAACATACAATTTACCGACAATTTGTGATTAAAAATGTAAAAAAGTAGCTCACGTTGATGAACCCTAAATGACTCCCAAAGTGAGTGACAGGTGCTTCAACACAGGGACTTAATTAATGTTTAGTTATGCAAATATGTCCACACAGTTCTGTCAGTAAACACAAGAGTTTTACACATAAATATCCATCTACTAACTCGCTTAAACACTTGACTTGTGAATATTAATGTAGCCCAAATCTATCCAGTGAAAACCTCACAGACTGGTCCTTTAAATCTGTCACTCTCGATAGAATAAAGTCTGATGGTCTCTTACCTGAGCTTTGGTTAAACCAGTCCATAACCAGTCCAGAGCCGGCCGATCATCCCATGCCGGCCGGGCGGACGAGCTGGTTTTCACACATACACACACATACACACACACACACACACACACAGCAGATCACAACACACAACACATGCTCTCTACTCAAACACACGCTCGTTTTGTATTTCCTCTCTTTTCTCTTTGAGATTGGTTTCGTGTGTGTGTGTGTGTGTCATCTGTGCTAATGACAGCTGACACGCTATATGCCACAAATCCTCTCTCTCTCTCTCTCTCTCTCTCTCTCTCTGTCCCCTCCCCCCGTCATGTAGACACACACACACTCCTCCCACAATACACACACACACACACACACACACACACACACACACACACACACACACACACACACACACACACTCCTCCCTCCTATTAGCCAATGTGCAGAGAAAAAAAAACCTCCCTCCAGATACTGAATGATTTACACGACCTGCTGTTCTTAAATGCCGGACTCTTTTTACATATTGAGACGGTGATAAGTCATATTTCATGTCAGTTTTCACAGATATTATTGATTACACTCCAACTTATATACCAGGTACACATAAATATATGAAAACAAGATGAATCTTTTAAACTTTTGAAGCATTTAAATTGCTTTTATGGTGACATTTAAATAACAAAAATTCTAGATGATACGCCAAGATTTCCGAGGTCGTTAAGGGTTAGGCATTGACCTTTAGTAACCCCAAACTGTTGGGTTACTATCTAGACCTGCCCTATGTTTTGTGGTTGAGACAGTCCATAGGCAACCTTTCCTCATACAACAGTTTGTAGATGATACCCAACCATTTCCAAAAATCTTGCGATGTCGTTAAGGGTTAGTATTAACCTTTTAGTAACCTATTAGTAACCCCAACTGTTTAAGGCTACTATCTAGATCCTCATACCAACATTTTCCTACAAAACTCCAGCAACATGTGTGAATTTCCGCTCGTAACGTGCATACAATCTTTTCAAAATAAACTTCTGTCTTCATAGGAAACAACTCAGTTGGGTTTAGCCAACAACAATACTTAGCTAGGTTTCGGAAAAAGATCGTAGTTTGTGGTTAACAATTTTGAAAGCGGTGTTACTTACGTACGAGAAGTAACGTTACATTTTTTGCTGTCTTTTTACTTCCTGGTTCATGATTACATGGATTACATATGGATTGTTTTCATGCATGGGATATCTACAAATTAAAGCGCATTCATTTTTTTGTAGGTGTAGCTAAGAGCGCTGTATGAGAACAGCCTCCCATTGGTCACACAAAATTTATAGTGTTGGGTGGTGTTTGGGCGTATGGTCATATTGACTCAAGAAAAAACCTTCATATTGATTATTGGATCTGCTGATTCCAGGATGTATAAAATAAACATACACTATATGGCCCAACGTATGTGGACATCATTATGCCCATATGGGATCTATCTTGGAACCTTTCTGAAGGGAATTTGATCCACTCCCTGTTCCATCTCAACCTAAAGCATCCCCTGCTTTATGGTCTGTTTGACTCTAAATGGAGCATCATTTACTAAATGAACATCATGCTGTATTGAAGAAGACTTGAAACTAGAGATTGAGACCATAAACTCATGTTTACAATGTTTACTGAGGGAATAAATCAAGAGAGAAGTAGAGTCATTTTCTCATAGACTTCTATACAACCAGAGGAGTCGCCCCCTGATGGACAGTAGAGAGAATGCAGCTTTTAAGACACTTCTCTTTTCGGATGACTAACATGTCGTCTACACAGGCTGCGTAGTGAAATCAGCACATCAGCAGTCCTCAGTCAACTCTCACTCTGAATCATTTCTTTTGAAGAACGAGAATAGAACACATTTAACAAAAGCACTTTCACAGAGGACCAGTGTTTTTCCGTCCGCAAAAATGAAAGCAAATGGAAGTCCGTGAGAAAAAGCAGAGCCAGCAAGTGACTGAAAAAGACAGAGAGAGAGAGAGAGAGAGAGAGAGAGAGAGAGACCGAGAGAAAAGGCTGTTACTTTACATGCTGCATTCGCATAATAAGCCTTCGTCCCTGTTTGGATAATGAGCCTCGCACTAAGTGAGATGGGCAGAAAACGCAAGTGAAAGTGAGAGAGAGAGAAAGAGAGAGACACACAGAGGGAGAAAGGTAATTTTAAAAATGACAAAAGCTGGAAGCGCTGGTGAAAGCAGCTGTGCTTCACAGGCCTATATGCACATACACACAAACACACACATACACACACAAACACCTTTCCTCGTTGACATGCCAGGATGTCCCTGTTTGCTTTATGAGCCTGTTGCCGTTACGGGGGAACCAGTTCTAAAGCTGTTTTTAAGGGATATCACACACATTTGAAGTAATAAATATATCATTCAGAAGGTTGATGTGGTGTTGTGCAGTAACACCATGTGAATCTGAATGTTGCATTTTATATTCTACTTGAAAGAATGAAGAGAGAGATCTAACTCTATGCATTTCAAACCAATACTAAAACGGGTGTTGTTGTTTTTTCTGCAAATTAAAAATGAATTAAAGCTAAAAATGAAATGTACACCAGAGTGTGGGGGTTTCAGAGTGCCGCTACCTCAGTTTATATGATAGCGATGTATATAAAAGCCCCAAAAACATTAAAATATTTAAATGAGCTCACTCACCTCATATGCCAAAGCATCCTGGGTAATCGTTCATCATCATTTAGTCCTCTCTGTAAGACACAAAAAAACAAGAGCCATGATTAAATATGTTAAAAGAATAAAACAGCCATTTGGTTTTGAATTTATAATAATACTTTGGAGAGAAAGATTTTAAAAAGCAGAAGGAAATGGACTTTCCTGCTCATATTTCCTGATTTTGCTGCTTCAAAATAAATGCTATTAAATAACAAAATAACTTTTATTGTGAAAAATATATAAAACGTGTGTTTATACGCCAATTAGCGGAGCTTTGTTAGCAGCTATTCTCCAATAAAACAAGTATACTAATACAGTAAGCAGCAAAAAATGACAGTTTTGTTTTTGTTTATTCGAAGAATTTATAGGAAATGAAATGCATTCATCCACCGATTTACAGCCGTCCTCTGACCACGAAATATTTCCGATCACTATCCAATCAGGCGGGTCTCATCAAAGTAGCAATTGCGGACGTAAATATGTTAACACAGCTGAGTAATGATCTGGCGCATATGATCACAAAAGTCACAAAGAAAAGTGTAATCATTAGCCTTCATTTTTGTGCTAGGTTAGGGTTAAGAAAAAAAACCCTGATTTGGGTTAAAACAAGTGTGTTTGTTACGTCACTGGAAGTAGTTAAGTACGTAAGTTGCGTTACAAAACTACGGTAAAATATGTCAACATTGACTTTGTTTCACGAGGGACATGAACAGCGGTCTCCTGGGTGAAGGTCCTGTGTTTGTTTTACCCATCAAACCTCCACTAACACCCATCCTATGCAGACTTTCTCGCTCTTTAATCTACTTCCGTTGCTCTCACGGGATAAATATTTCTGTGGAAGGGTTTCATCAGGATTGGTTGTACTTTCCCAGACCAGTAAACTAACTTTGAGGTGTTAAAGATTTATGGACTTTCCCGTTATTACCGGATGGATTCATGCATTTACAGATAATGATGAAACATGGATGAATAATGTTCCACAGGAGTTGATCCGTCATGCAGGATCAACCACATCCTGGATCAAATACATGGAAATGTGCGTTGGTTAAACGCCCTGTTGAGTTTTTTTACAGTGTATTTCACCTTAAACATCACCCACTGGTAACGCTGGAAGTCTAACTCTCGCCCACAATAACACGGTAACCTGCTGCGTTTCCCAGACGAGGACGACTCAGAGAGTCTTGAGGCCTTTTTTTCACACTGTGATGCTGACCTGGATCAGTGTGGTGCCGGTCCAGGTTCATCCAGTTCCCACTGGCTTCAGTTCACATTCACAAAACATCCTTTTTTTTTTTTACGAAACACTTTTCTTTAAACAGCTTGAGCTGATGAGGACACCTTCTTGAATCGCTCTCACAGAAGTGCTATTGAATTACACTTTTAAAGATTTTTTTTTTTTAAGAAGAACTATTATGTTTCTCCACTGAAAAGTCCGATCACATGTCCTGTTGAAAGAGTCTGCTCTCTGGGTGTCAGTCACTTATGCGTCGCCCCACCTTATCTTATGTAATCATGTGAAAACTCCTCTATTCAGTGAATCACGTCCTCTCTCCCACCTCTTCTTCCCACTTAATGTGGTGAACGTGTGTTTTGTGACAAAGGTTACTCTGACTTTGACCCTCTTCGTTTCTATTCCTGGTTTGTAATTTCCTTCGGCTTGTTGCATTGAGTCAGATCTTGAAATCTGTAAGGTGATACATATAAATAAATTAAATAAATAAAAGATTGGGTCCTTCCCACTCATCCCAAAGAACTAGAAATTGCTGCCACATATTAAGGATCTTACGGTCAATGATGATGTTATTGAGTAACACACACAATGTTATTCATGGGAGGATTGTGAAACAATAGGCCCCTGGGCACAGACATGCAAAAAGGCCCCACCACCTCTACCACATATCAGAGAGACTCACAGACGTCATCATTGTTTGGCCTCTTTAGACTCATTTTGAGTCTCTTTGTCTGAATTTTGAGGGTCTTTGTATACATTTTGTGTGTCTTTAAAGCCCTTTTGAGTGTATTTGTTGTTGTTTTCTGTCTCTTTGTCTTCGTTTTCTGTCTTTGTTGATGTTTTCTGACTCTTTGTAGCTTATTTGTGTGGCAAATTGTTGTTTTGTGTCTCTTTGCGTTGGTTTAAAGTCTTTTAATTGTTGTTTTGTGTCTCTTTGTATACATTTTGACTCGGTTTCTAGTTGTTTTGTGTCCCTTTGAATACATTTTGAGTCTCTGTTGTTGATTTTGTATCTCTTTGAAGTTGCTTTGTGTCTCTTTGTAGTCAGTCGTTTTAAATCTCTTTGTGTCTCATTTCTTTGTAGTTGTTTTGGTGACTTTTCAGTCTTTTTTTGTTTCTTTGATGTCATTTTGAGTCACTTCCTGATTGGTTCATGTGCAACATGTTGCAGCTTTAAGGTTTAATAATTTGTATAATCTGGCCCCACCACCTCTACCACATATCAGAGAGACTCACAGACGTCATTGTTTGGCCTCTTTATAGTCATTTTGAGTCTCTTTGTCTGAATTTTTGAAGGTCTTTGTATACATTTTGTGTGTCTTTAAAGCCATTTTGAGTGTATTTGTTGATGTTTTCTGACTCATTGTAGCTTATTTGTGTGACAAATTGTTGTTTTGTGTCTCTTTGTGTTGATTTAGAGTCTTTTGGTTGTTGTTTTGTGTCTCTTTGTATACATTTTGACTCTGTTTCTAGTTGTTTTATGTCTCTTTGTATACATTTTGACTCTGTTTCTAGTTGTTTTATGTCTCTTTGTATACATTTTGACTCCGTTTCTAGTTGTTTTTTATTTTGTATCTCTTTGAAGTTGTTTTGTGTCTTTTTGTAGTCATTTGATTGTCTTCATAGTTGCTTTGTGTCTCTTTGTAGTCAGTCGTTTTAAATCTCTTTGTGTCTCATTTCTTTGTAGTTGTTTTGAGTCACTTCCTGGTTGGCTCATGTGCAACATGTTGCAGCTTTAAGGTTTAATAATCTGTTTAATTTGTGCCATAAAAAATCTTTAACATGAACAAGAGACTGACCTGCCAAGTTATACCAGTTAAAAGCTGCCATCTTTAATGTAGTAGTAAGAAGTATGTGTGTGTGTGTGTGTGTCTGTATGTTGGGTTGGTAAAAGTTACTGTAATCGAGAGGACCGAATGAAGAGTTGTAAAAAGGAGAAGTGAGTTGTTTTGGTCAGCGGCCAAATCCGAGACATCTGCTAACTCTTCCCCCCTGGTGTGTGCGTGTGTTGTTACTGAGTGTATGTGTGTGTGTGTGTGGTTCCTGTGTGTGCGTGTGTTTGTGCATGTGTTCACGGGTGAGACAGACAGCCACCCTCAGTTGGACACGGCCGACTCAAAACCAAACACTCAAACACGCACCTGCCACCACCACTGGAGATGGCTGCATATGTATACGTCATGTGTCAGTGTGTGTGTGTGTGTGTGTGTGTGTGTGTGTGTGTGTGTGTGTGTGTGTGTGTGTGTGTGTGTGTGTAGGAGGGATGGACAGCTGATCTGGACCCAACTGCTTTATGAATTGCACAAGCACACATGCAAAGGTTTAGGTTTTTTTCTTTTGTTTGTGCACTATGAAGTTATTCTTCTATTTTCCTCTCTGCTTAAATATTCTACAGAAGGTTAGATGTGGTTAAAGAGCTTATTAGACGAAGATTCATTTGTTAAAAAAAACACGTTTTGTTTCCTGCTGCAAGAACACACCAACCTCTCGCCGAGGACAGCTCACAATAGGCTTCTAGAGAGCTACAGATAAAAAAAAAAAACGAGGGGGAGGGATGCAAATAATGTGATCACGCAGCAAACTCCCTCGAGTTACGGTAATTAAGTCCAACTGAAAATTACAACATGTCATCCCCTCCTACAGCAACCCATGTCAACTGGACTTTTAAAGCTCATTGAGTCAATTATTATTATTATTATTATTATTATTATTATTATTATTATTATTATTATTATTAATAATCAGTGAAAGGTATAAAAGGTCTTTGTAGATTTATCCAAAAAAATACAAGACATGTAAAAAATAAATAGTACTCCGGCTGTGTACGGAGATCAGAACTGCGTCCATAGCAACGGCCAGTTACGCATAGCACCAGTCCGTAGAATGACGTAATAGACCAATCAGATACGAGTATTCAAGAAATCTGGGTAAGCACAGGTCATATAATCTATCAGCAGAGATCCATGCTGTGGCAGAATTTTTTTTACTTAATATTGTATTTTATTTTAATCAAAATTTAACAGATATCAAAAATATATAGAAATACATAGAATAATAATTCCTTATGCAAAGTGAACTTCCATCCAGCTTTGTTTCTTTAAGCACAGACGGACAAATTCACACTTATGGTCGAATGTTTGAGGCCAAATTTTCTTGTAAGTGATGGAGAGTTTCACTTTTAATTATTTGCATAGCAGACATTGTGGTGGAGCCATCACACGCACATCACACACACACACACACACACACACACACACACAGACACAGACACACACACACACACACACACACACACACACACACACACACACACACACAGACACACACACACACACATGTACAGAGTCTCTGTCTCACAGAAAGAAGGAAGAATAAGAGAGCCACAGAGAGTCAATGAGAGACACACTGAGAGACGGCCTACTTCCTGACTGTGATTAATTTGTGCCAGTAAGCAGCTCTATGGCAACACGGAGATCCAGAGCTGGTTTACTGTGCCGCCGCATAAATCAATCACGGCCTCATAATCCCCGACTGGAATCAGGAAGTTTATCACCAAACATGAACCACGCTGCATTCTGTCAAAAGGATGCTTCGTATGTAAAACAACACATCAGGGATTCTTGATTATAGTGGTAACGGGGATTCGTGCCATTTTGTTTTAATAGCTTAGTTTCAGTTGCAGTGAATTTACTGTACATGCATCAAATTAGAGAATATGAATGGTGCCACATGTCTGCCACAATATGCAACCAAGGGATGAAACGCTAACAAAATGTCTGTAGCTAGCTAAAAACATTAGATTTTAGCATGTCAAAGGATTATTGTTGCACTATATGTGCAGCTGATAACTCAAATGATGATGAGGCTAGCTGCGAGCTAATTAAGCTATGTGTTAGCAACACTGCATAGCTTTCTAACTGATATACATTCAACTATAACACAAAATGCATACTTTCAAAATGTGTTAGCCCAACTTACAGAAGTATAGTTAGCATAAACCTGACATTTGGACAAATTGCTTGCTGCACATGTAACGTTAGACCTCTCTTTTGTCTTCTTAAAAAGCTCTTTTTTTCCCGGCTCGTCTGCTTATGAAAACTGAGTTCTTGGTTCTTTACCCTGTTGGTGTTGCATCCCACCACAGGGCAGCCTTTTTGTCATTTTGCTGCTGCTTGTTAGCAGTCGGAATTGACAAGGAGGCACTTTCACACAATGCAAAGTCAATGAAAAAGGATGAATTGTTGTCCCCCTCCTGTGTGGGCGGAGGGGCCCTTTGTCTCTATTCTGAGCTGCCATCATGTCCGTAAATGATTCATTTTGCATGTTTGTTTCTTTGATACTTGTATGGATTGGAGATGTATGTCCACTAAGAAGCAGCGCCACGTTTTTGCAAAATTTAAGAAACCAGGAAATGGAGATCATTTTCCCTTCAGTGACATTGTAAACAAATCACAACAGCCAAATAGAATTCATCACTCTATGCTCTGCTGGAAGACCACACCTCAGTGTGTCGGTCCAACGCACAATAAGAGTCATTCAGAGATTAATCTGCTGAAGGACAGCCTTCTTATTTTTTTGAACAAACTTCCTCTGTCCTCAAACGCCTCACAGCGTGCACCCTCCCGCCACAGATGTGCGATGCTGAATCATAACAAAACAAAACGGGCTCGTGTGAGTTTCAAAGCTGCTTTGAATGTGGGAAAACAGAGTCACACGCTGCACGAATAGATTTTCTGATGCTATAGCTTTATTGACTTTACAATGAATTACAAAAATTAAGCCACACCACGACTTTTGGCAGCAATAACCACAATAACAAAAATACTCCTCGCTGTCATCTCGGCAACAAAACATCACAACCAGCTCTGGCCACAGCCCACATTTGTTCTGCAAAAGCTTGTTATGCTATTAGCTTGTGTTACCCAGCTGGAGGCCTGTGGACTCTCTGTCTCTTTACTCTGCTCTGCTGTCACAGTGCTGGAGAATTACAGCCGCCGTCAGCTCCAGCTAACCAAATTAGCACTTGTTATGCAACCTGTTACACTTGGCCTCCTGGTCTGCTGCTTCGGCCCTGCACAGCTTTCAGTACATATAGGAAGGCCCCGCAGACTGCTGCAAAGCTGACTGTACATACGTTTGTTTTTTTATCCTTTATTTAAGCACTTAAATGTCGAAGTTTGATATGCGACAGAATTGTCATACTACACCCCCTTTCAGAGATTTTCAAAGTCAAACTCAGAAACTCAAACTGTCTGTGTTGAACGGAAAACAAAGCTGGAACATCAATTCAAAGAAACCTGTCAATCACAGTAGCCCCGCCCTAAAGCATACTCAGCTTTATGGTCTGTTTGACTCTAAATGGAGCATCATTTACTAAATGAACATCATGCTGTATTGAAGAAGACTTGAAACTAGAGATTGAGACCATAAACTCATGTTTACAATGTTTACTGAGGGAATAAATCAAGAGAGAAGTAGAGTCATTTTCTCATAGACTTCTATACAACCAGAGGAGTCGCCCCCTGATGGACAGTAGAGAGATTGCAGCTTTAAGACATGGAGCATCGGCTTCACTCGGCAGAACTGGAGGTTACCGGCTGGTTTTACTACAAAAAGACCAGCAACATGTTTCAATTTCTGCTCCTTACATGCATAAAGTCTTTTCAAAATAAAACTACTGTGCTTGTACTGCAGTTACGTGACAAATAAATCAACACTTACACACTAAGTAAGTTAAATACCAGATGGTACATGTGCTTAACATGTTCCCTGACACGGTATGTGCCATCTCTAATGTATAATTCATGAACTAATTTATATTCTAGTGTCAACGGGGTCAAACTACAGGACCTCAGAGGGTCGCTCAGCTCTGGTCTGCTAACCGTTTCAACATTGAAATCACGTGGTGAAGCTTTTAGCCGCAATCCTGCACATATCTCCTGCTGCAACGATTGCTACTTTAAAAAAAAAATGCTTTTAGTCTAAATTTAGGCTGCATCCAAGAAAGATTCCCTGCTCATCTAATCAAAGTGTTTCTGATTTATCTAAAGTGAGTGCACGCAGCTTTAAAAGGTAGCTACATCTCTGCTGCATCACTTTGCCTACTATGAGAGCAGCGATATCACTGCTGCTTTTCTTGAACTGTGAAGAACTCCTCTCCTCTGACGGGCTTTGAAGAACCAAAAGACATCGGTAGGATGAAATGTCAAAAAAAACAAAAAACTCTGTTCTGGGTTCGGCGCCTCTTGTGTGCTTTAAATCACAAAAGGAGGATCAACAAATAGCTTTTGTCTGAAAGGAACAGAAGCTTCTGAATGCATTGAACTGTTTCTGGAGAAAAGGACTTGCCGAACAAATCCATGAATCGTAGGACAAATTTACAAAACCTGTGACCCGACGTCCTTCAGTTTAGAGAAGGAACCTGCTACTATCACATAATATTGTTAGCACGTACTCAACACAAATTTTGCTGAGGGAATATTACAGTAATTACGGTGTTCGGGCGCTACAGGAGGCTTTCAGAGGAGTCATGACATGACTGTATGTGTGTGTGTGTGTGTGTGGGGGCTGGTTAATTAGAGCACTTGGTCTCAGGAGGATCAGA